>NC_141857.1:7627500-7642769 GCF_024713525.1 Acromyrmex echinatior
GAACCGCATACTTACGTTGAATTATAATATTGCAACAATATATTGCAATATTTCCTACAAAATATTAACATTACATATTTTATTTCACAATGTTTTTGCAATATTTCCAATAAAATATTAAAATTTCAATATTGCAGCAATATTGTTGCAATTTTTGTAATATTGCGTACTATTAAAATATTGCTGTAATATTTCGTGCTGTTATCACACTATATTTTTTCTCAGTGCGCAAATTTCTTGTTTGTAATAAATTATTAGAATTGCTTTTAGAAATTATCGATGTTTCTGCTATAGTGCATTTTCGACACATTTAAAGTTACATTCGGTACCTCTTCCTAGCTTGGTTCATTCGTTCGAATGCCTTCCTCGATCATGTATATAGATAAGTTCATAAGGACGTTTCTGCGAGCGTTTTCGATTCGAGCGGCCGTAATTTCGATGACAGGGCGTCGATTAGACCTGCAAGCTGTTATTTCGAGATTGCAGTTACACAATCGCGTCTTTGTCAGAATTTTAACAGAGACGCAACAGACGGCTCGTCGTTCGATAACGCATCAGAATGTCGAAGTCGATATAGTCGAGGCAATATTTGCTAGCAGCCTCGCATTGCAGCACGAGATTTAGGATCCTTCAGGGACCGATCAGGCGCCAGGAGCGAAATTGTCTCCGCTAATGTAGGATGTAGACCCTGTAGTGATAATAATTCCTATTTACGATTCTCGTTTCGAATACGTTTGCGACACAATTATACTCCTCTGATCGTTCCCTGTATTTTATCGCGCGGAGAAGGCAGGTTGTAGGTATAGTTAGGATCACATAAGATTAGCACAGTCGGCGGTTGCACTCGCCTATATATATAGTTAGAACAGAATATTTATGCTATAATCATTATGGTTTCCTCTCGTGCTGCACTGCCAAGCATATCATTTTGAGAGCGCGCACGCGTCTGAGCTCGCTAAAATCGGAGTAATCATAAGTGACGAGCTTATGTATGATGATCATTCGTTCATCTAATTGTCAATTTACGAATCGATTTACAAATCGACGTCGCGGAATCATATCGTTTTATAATTTTGCTTGCGTGATTCAATGGTTTGCAAGAGTAAAGCGTTACGTCGCGTATCAAAATAGAGCACCGATCTACTCCGATTTTACGACTTTTAATCATTTACGCGACAAAGATCTAATGTTCGGTTTGGGAAGCAGGCATCCAAGAACCGAGACGTGTCGGACACTCTAAGAAACCACTACCAAGTCCAAGGCTTGTAAGCGCCACTTTATCTACCGCGAATAATCAATCGGATGCTAGCAGAACACTGGCTGTGATGGAATGGAGCCAATTCATCGCTCATGACATGGCTCATACCCCAGTTCGTAAGATGGGTAAGTAACTGAATGGTTAAATTTAAATGTAAACTCATAAAAAATTGTTACATCATATTTACAGTTCTAAATTTTTTTACCGGAGATTGAAAGAATTATAAATAATGTTTCTTCTAATTGAAAATTGGATAAATAAAGACACGTTGTTGTATCGATTGTAAAAATAATTCTCGTTGGTCGCAAATAAGTAATTTGAAAAATATAAAAACATTTGTACAAAAAGAAGATCGTAAAGAGTCAGTGCAGTAACTGGAGCAAAATACAATTTTTTCTTCAAAACTAATTACAATTTAATGTGTCAAATTTGCAAATATAATTGTATATACTATACATTTTGACACTGCACTCGCCTATAGAACAGAATATTATAGAACAGAATATTTATGCTATAATCATTATGATTGCCTCTCGTACTGTTCTGCTAAGCGTATCATTTTAAGAGCTCGCGCGCATCCGAGTTCGCTAAAATCGAATAATCATAAGTGACGAGCTTGTGTATGATAATTGTTCATTCGTCTGATCGCGTACTGGTTCAAGTCATCCTCAGCAGTGTCAGTAATTACAAAACAATGAATGATTGAAAAATTCCGCATAGATATAAGGTGATTTACTCTCTGCTCAAATGTATCTTAACGCGCTGCTCATACAATTACATAATTGAGTGGCATTGCCTCTGTGTTTATTCTGAAAAAAGTAAATTCAAATTCTATTCTTTTATTCTTCTATGAAACAGCATAAATTTAAAAGCCTTGCTAAAAATTCCAGTTACGTTCAAATAAAAAGTATATACGCTCACATCAAGATAGATATGAACAAATTACTCTTTAACTGGCGTTAAGTTCATCCAAGTAAATATTAAATCCGATTATATAAGCATTTCCATTTTATGATAGTTGGATTAAAATGTTATCTGTTTACATCCGCAATTCTAAATACGTTATGTATTGTAAGAAATTTACGACATAAAGTTTACTGATTTTTATCAGGAAATGACATAATCCGGTTTATGTAAGTATTTCTGTGTTTAAATTAGTGATGACTTTTTACGAATTTCCCAATATAAGATGAATCTGTAAATGCGCGAAGTAATTGCATGAAGATTCGTACTTACAATCAGTTTAGTTCGCCCTGTCTGCACATGAACACTTTGTCAAAACTCACTGGACATCCTGTGTGTGTGTGTGTTTTATGTGTGTGTGTGTAAAATATAATTATAATTTTCGTCGTAAATTTGACACATTACGGATTATGTCTCTTTTTGTACAATATCGTTTTTATCATTTTTTTAAGAATATAGGAAGTGCTGTTGTTTTATTTTTATTATATTTTTGTATTTAAAAAAATTATGTCTTAATATGTTGTAGTTTCAACGAGAAAACCGATCTCTTGCTGTCAGCCGGATGGAGATTCTTTATCACCGCGTCACGTTCATCCAGATTGTGCCCCGATCAGTGTACCAGATCACGATCCCGTTTACGGCGACCATTACGTTCGATGCATGAATTACGTTCGGTCGTTACCAGTCTTACGATCGGAGTGCACTTTTGGACCTGTAGAACAGGTAGGTGTTATATATTATTGTTATATATTAAATCAGATTGTTGGAATTAAACCTTTTCCTTTAAGGAAATGTATAAGAAAATTAATTTGAAAAATTCAGGACTGCTTAGTAACAATTCAAAATTTTAGAACAATATTTACTGCTTGGTTATAATTCATGATTTTAGAAATTATATGTGAATTCGCATATAATTTGTAGATGAATCAAGTAAGCCATTTTCTGGACGGTTCTACGATTTACGGTTCTACTCCGAAGAAATCTCGCGAACTTCGCACTTTCGAAGATGGACATCTTCGCATTGATGTGCGAAATAATTACACGTACTTGCCAAGAGGAGAAACCGAATTCACATCGCAATGCGGAGAGAACTGCTATAATTCCGGTGAATTTTATCTTATATATATAAAACAAAATTACTTTCAAACGTCTATGTAGCTAAATTTTTAGATACTTCAGCAAAATCGTTTTTTTCCGTGTATAATTAAGCATTTATATACATATTTGTCACAAAAAGTTTTACAACATTTTAACAACTATGTGTCGACCAGGTGATGATCGTGTGAACGTTCATCCTCAGTTAGCTGCAATTCACACGGTTTGGCATCGTGAGCATAATCGTGTCGCCGACAAACTTGCCAGGTTGAATCCGGAATGGTCGGACGAGATTTTGTTCCAAGAGACCAGGCGCATTGTAATCGCTGAGATTCAACATATTACGTACAAAGAGTGGTTGCCCATTCTTCTGGGCAGAAGGTACACTCGAGTTATCGGTCTTGTAGGAAATAATTATAGTCATAACTATAATTCTGATGACGAACCGGCGGTCAGCAATGAAGCTGCTACTGCAGCGTTACGTTTCCTGAATTCGCTGATGCAGGAAAAATTAAGGTAAGCACTACGACACGCCGAAAATAAATTCTATTTATTCACAAATTATTTATAAAGCGCAAATATATGAAATATGCGTAATTTTTTGTTTTAGTATGCCGGATAATTTTCGCCAACAGAATAAAACACTACAGCTAGCGGAGCATTTCTTTAATCCGCGCATAATCGAAACGGAGGAGGTGTTTGATGGATTGCTTCGTGGTCTTGCTACTCAAACTAGTCAGAAGATGGACATTAGTCTCATTTCAGATGTAAGTAGGGCATTAAATACTTTTTCTCTCGTACACTTACAGTTAGAGAAAAACACATTGGTAGCAACTAACTCTATAAGTTTTATATGTAGAATTAATGCGTAATTGCAGAAAGAAACCTGAGAAACGACGTGAGGGCTTTTTTCCTATAATTTCCTGTAACGGTAAAATTCCATCGCGCACTATTACTGCTCTCTGCAGAAGTGGATGTAAATTATACAACGATATTAATTTTTTTTACGATACTTCTGATGGAAATAAATCGCTAAAATAACAAATCTAAATAAAATTAATAGAAATTTCAATAATTTCAGCGTTTATTTTCATCAGGAACACCATAAAAAAATGGATATTGTTGTGTAGTTTACATCTATTTCTGCAGAGGACAGTAGTGCACGAAGGTATTTTGCGTTACGGAAAAAAAGACTTTCATGTCCTCTCTCAAGTTTCTTTCTGATAATGAAATAAACAATTTAATTAATCTTATACAAAAAATACATAATTACAATTACATTGTATAATTATAATTTTATATAATGCTGTTTTCCTATCAAGGGATACATCAGGGAATTATTGAAAGTCGCTGTTTTTTTGTGTTTTTTGAGCATTTATTTCAATAACAAAATGTGTGAATAAAACAAAATGTCTCAATCAAAATATTTGCTCTCCGAAGATATGACTTTTTCCCATTTTTCTGGCAGAAGTTGAATTTCGCGATGGAAGAATGGTCTGCCTTTTGTAGAGAGCCTCAAGGGAAGAGAGTGACAAACTGCATCACGTCTTCTCTGATTGGACGTGGGCATCAAAGCTCCATAGTCATGGAATAGATTGAAGAAAACTGATCATGTGATCCCCATCCTGATTGAACATTCACGTGATGCAATTTGCTACCCTCTCCCTTTAAGACTCTCTAGTCTTTTGAGTCAATCCATTTGGTAATCCAATTTTCGACTTTATCGTAATTACGGAAGTATGTATCTTCCAGAGCGTGTTGCATCGATCGGAACAGATAATAATCTCTTGGTGCTAAGTCTGGAGAATACGGAAGAACCTCTCATTCGAGCTCCATGAGTATTTGTTTCATGGCTATAGCAACATAGGGTGCTTTCCAATTGCAATATCCCTAGATACTTTCGTGCACGCGATACAAGTGCGTTCCAATTGTCCGTTATCGTCGACACAACGCTACATATCTGTACTCAATCGAGGACTGTATAAGCTTGTGTTTTCTAGTGACAATTACATGTTACTAACTGCGGCGGCTATAAATGAAGTTGGAAGACGTTGAGTGGTCGGCATTTTTACTTTTTTTTATTTAATACAAGCGGAAAAAGCTATATTTAATTTAACTCTATCCGAAACGGATCTTAATCATGCACAACGTACACATTCTGTTCCAATTGAATCGTGCTACACTTTGTGCATTCCTGTGTTCGTTTGTGTTAAAATGTATTAAGCAATTGGAAAGCACCCAAAAAGACGAGTGTTATCATGAGAAGAATCATCTTTCGGCAATTTGAAACAATTGATCGTCATCGTTTTTGCATCAAATTATCATTCAAACATTCCAATGTTGTTGTCGATAATGTTAGACGGTGGTTGTTTCGTTTGGTTTTAACTGCTCATAATACATGACATCCTCCATATCTCCATCAAATATGGAGTATTGTTTTGTGATCATAGATATTTCACTTTGGAATCGATGCTGGCTAGCCAACAGCGTATTGTCAATAAACTTACTGAATACCCTACATATCAAATCTACATATAAAACTTATGTAGTCGTCATTTACTGTTTTTCTCAGAGTGTATAAAAACACTTGTTTGATGATTAGGAAGAAATTTTTATAATATTGTTATTCTTATATTATAGATGACAAGCAAATTATATGCCAGCGATGTAAACAATTTAGGTTTGGATGCCGTTAGTTTGGACATTGCACGTGGCCGTGATCATGGTCTCCCTGGTTACAATTATTATCGTAGATACTGTGGACTTCCTGCTGCTAGGACTTTTGACGATTTCCTAGACTACATTCCTATAGAGGTAAGATTGAAACAAATCGCTCTTTTTACATTTGATATTCTTATGGTCACCAATATGTGATTATACTATTCGGTTACTAGATGATGAGGAAATTTCGCACAATCTATTCCCATCCCAATGATGTCGATCTTATCGTGGGTGGTATGGCAGAAAGACCAGCAGACGACGGCATGATCGGCCCGACCTTCCGCTGTCTTATTTACGAGCAATTCTCTAGATCCCGACGTACTGATAGGTTCTTTTATGACTCAATGACGCAACCGCATCCCTTCACGTCTGGTACGCCTAATATCATGTTTATATTTGTTTAATGTTTCATACGTTTCGCTCTGGTAAAAATTTTACTCGGTCAAAATTTATCTTGGTAGAAATTCTTATATAATTTTTTAGAAATTTTATATTTTTATTTTTATAATATTTTAGAAAATTTCTCTATACGAATAATTTTTTAGAAATTTTATATTTTTACTTTTATAATATTTTAGAAAATTTCTCTATACGAATTAAAATATTTTTTAGAAGAAAAAAAATATTTTTTCTGAAAAAGAGTCCACGTTTTCCTAAAATTTTTTATATGTGCGAATAATTTAAGATTAACAAATTTTTCATTTTATAATTTCTAAAAAAAAATTCATAAAATCTAAAAAGTTTAAAAGTATATTCTTTTAAAATTTATTATTTTAGAAATCTTTGTAAATGTAAAATAAAATACAATCATTTTTAAAAAATATTATATGAGAATTTTTTTACCAATTTAGAAAAATTTTTCAAGTTTGATTGATTATCTTTTTTTTATCCTAGAACAATTGGCTCAATTACGCAACGTCACCTTAGCACGGATATTCTGCGATAATGGCAATAACATCACGCATATGCAGCTCAATGTATTTCTCAAACCGCAGGCAGGGTAAGTTCGAAATTCTATGGCACAAACTTAATGAAGTATTCAATATTTATTACACGCTTAATTCAATATCGCTTCTGTAATACTTTAGAAACGAATTGAGACGCTGCACAGATTTTGAGGCGATACCTAGCGTGGACCTCTTTGCTTGGGCGGAGAGGGCAAAAGCATATCGTTGAAGTCTCTAATTAATTGACTGGTCACACAACAGTTCATTTCGCCCGTAGTGTGAGCTTCGGGAAGAAGGTTTACGACAAACGTATAAAATAGGCGTGTAGAAGAAGCGATTGTATGAGGTTACGTAATAGTCTCATCAGAATTATCACAAGTGCTGCAGCGATGATGTCGTGCACGCTATGACGAAATAATTGAGGCAGTAAAAGGCAGAGCAACAGCGGAAAACACGTGACTAGTCGATTAAGAAAATACCCAGCAGCTGCAATGAGACCGAATGACTCAGGTGAAAATCAACGATTGCTAGTGAATAAACAAATAAAAGACCGATTTTTGCAAAAATCAGCATTAGACTTCCCTTTGCGACTGATTTCTCTTAAAGAACTGTATTCGCGAAGCGACGATTTGATAATATATAGTCGGATATATGTGTATAAGCGCATCCAGTTAATCTCATGCGTATGATAGAGATTGTGTGGGGACATGAGAGTATTATTGGTGTACTTATGTTTCTGTAGATTGTATTGAATCGAAGTTGAAGTTAAAAAACTCAGCGACTGAACAATTTGTGATGATTTAAAATGTAAAAGTACATGATTGTTATTTAAATGATAACTGTAATATCTTCTAATTCTATTGATTCGTGGCCGAACATGGTAACTTCTCTCATATGCCTGTGTTATGGTACACACGCTGCTTGTATACAGTCATATGGGATTTACAGTTGATTCCGAACGAATTGGTAGAGAAGTTTCCAAGGCAAGTATACTACTCGATTTGCCATTGCCTTCCAAGAGAGGCTACGAGCATGTATGAAAATTGGTTCTATCAAGGATTGAACCCGACATCTCTAGTATAGCAGACCAGTGCGCTGTTTGCTTACGCCATGCTTGCGCTCAATAAACTGCAATATATTGTTTCCATCAGGGCTTTAGTAGATTGGTTGACTGATAATCTCAAGACTATGAGCCTTTTGTCTTTATAGTAACGCACAATACTGTCTCGTGACCTAAGTTTTAATAATGTGTGTGTGTGTGTGTGTGTATATATATTTTATATATATATATATACACACACACACACATATATATATATATATATATATATATATATATGAGGTGTGATACCTCATATATGTATACAGTGTTTGGAAATTAGTGATAAGTGCGAAAAACTTATCACTAATTTCCAAACACCCTGTATATACATCTTTAAGACATGAGTCACAAGACAATTATCGTGCGTTATTAAAAACAAAAGATTTAGGTCATAAGACATTGTCAAGATTATAATTAGTCAGTTATTTTGCCCTTACAAGAAATTGTAAGCATCTGGTCAATAAATGTGGGATATAAAGGGGTCTGTAAATCAAATACAGATATTCATACGAATAATATATAAAAAAGATTAAATATAGGTTAATACGCGAGACAGAAACACAAAATAATACGAAAGAAATGAAAAACATCTTTCACTTCTGAAAAGAATTCGAAAAGTAAACAGAATTAAGCTATAAATAGAAGGAAATTATAAATAAAAGGAAAAAATAATAACTTAATGGAAGTTGATATTATAAATTCTAATGTTTTCATAGAATCCATTTAGATATCAAACTTCCATTAAATTATTGCTTCTATTTATAGCTTGGCTTTGTTCATTTTTTGCTTCTATTTGTTTGGCAAAGATACTTTTGGTGAAATGTCGCTTCCTTCCAAGAGGACGCACGTGTCATTGACAACATATGTCAAAGTCATGGGGATGAGTCCCTTTTTGTCAATATTTTATTATATTTTGGTTCTATTGAGAATTTAACCCGAGATCTCTAGCATAGTAGACTAGTGTGTTGTCTGTTTTGTCTGTCACGCTCACTTTCAAGAAGATGAAGAATGTTTTTATGAAAATTTTTTATGTAAAGGCAAAAACCTTTACATAAAAAATTAACTTATATTAAAATATCAATTTTTTATCTTTTTACATAAATTTATGAATTTACACGTATTACATGTGACGTTATCAAAGAATATTTTATACATTAAAAACTTACATAAAATTTGTTAAAGATAAATTAAAATTTGTTACTTAACTAACAATTTAATTAAAATAAATTTATAATTAATAATTGTTACACACACATACAATCAATTTATTTAGTTGCAGTCAATAATTTCGTTAATTTAATTTTTCAATTTATACATTGTATTTAAATATGTATACTGAAAGATACGATCATTTTATTGTTTGGCTTATATCGAGTAACACTTGTAAGCAATATTATACATAAAATTATATGAATAAATTACTTTTTATCAATTGCATGTACTATATGAATATAATTATATAAATATATTCTGTTCATTAAATCCTAACACATTCCAACAATTCTAATACAATATTTTAATGAAAAGAAAAAGAGTAAGTTAACTTTTTTTAAAACTAAGTTAAGTTAAAGTTAACAGCCTCGAAAATTTAACTTGGTTAAGATACAATTTACAATGAAATTAATTGAATTAAAAGTTAAATTAATATAAAAAAAAATAATTGAAAAGTTATAAGTAAAATTTGTTTTTTTAAATATTTTTTTATTTCATAATTCTAGGATTTCAGTCTTACAAATTACGGAAACGATAAATATTGTATATACTTTATTTGGAAAATACTCTATTTTATTTACATGTTTTGTTTATATTATATATACTGTTTACATAGACTGTTGTATATACTGTTTGATAAATATTTTGTTCACATACAATTATTAAATTTAAGTTAATTTAATAAAGCTATTTCGAAATTTTTGTCAGACGTTTTTCTTCGCAAGTTATCGAAAGTAAGTCTTCCCGCACTAAATAATCGTTCAACGAAGATCACGAGAAGAAGTATCGATGTGTTATATATTATAAAAACACATTTGAGTGTCTTATTCTACAATGTACTCTGTTTCCTGTTTCTTGTTTTTTATCTTTTGCTACTTTCTCCTAACCGTTTTATCGACAATTGTATTTCTTGCTATGTATTTCTTGTTTCTTTCGAAGTTGTTAACTTTACCTCAGACGATAAAACAAAAAACCGGATAAGAAACAAAAAGACAAGATGTAAAAAATAGCAAAATGCAGAAAACAGAAAACAAAAAGCACATTGTAGAATAGGCTTTAGGGAAATTTTATTCCGTAACAAACGTATCAGTTTTACATATTGGGTCATCTAAAAAGTATCCGCGGTTTTTTGTCACTAGATGTGTGTGATGGTCATATAGTGACAAAGTAGTGACAAAGTACCGCGGATACTTTTTAGATGACCCAATATAAGATTCGACTATGAATACTGGTACGCCTATAGTATCTATGACTAAACCTTCACAATACGAGGTAGGTAATAATAGTAATAAGGAATAATGGATTTCAACCTATCAGAAACTAGATACATCGAAATACTGTTACGTCCCAAGGTCCAACCGTTGGTAATTGATACCTGGACAAACCGGAGACCAATGGCGGGTAACAAATCGAGAGTTGCGCGTTCTTTCGATTAAGAAGAAACCTATGGTAATACCTTCATGAATCTTGCTGGTGGTTCGGTCCGTGGTGCGGGACGCGCGGCTCAGTCTGGACTCTGGTTGGTCAGGCTCCTTGTAGGTGCTCGATGATTGGCTGGCGCTGATTCCGCTCGTTCACACACACGATCTCCAAGTTAAACGATAAACGTATACGCGCGGCGGCGTTTATTGTAAAAGGAGAGGTTTCGTCAAATATTAATATATATACGTACTTATAATTGCTCAAAAGTAATTAGTGTATTTTATAACTTCTGCAGTTGCTACACACATATCCAGACTTATGTTATAACTATTTATAATAATTAGACGCGGTTAACTAGGAAGATTAAATAAGATGTACCTATGATTAGATTGGATTGCTCACGCGAGTAGAATTTAGGAATTTAACTAGAAATCGCGATACTCTGGAAGAGACCGTTTCTCTTCGACCAGACCCGACCCCGGGAAGTTTTGAACTACCCCTCAAAAACTCGCTGCTCGCGAGAGCAAGTCCCGTTTTTAGAACCCGAACGCTTTCAGGAAAAAGGTGCCCCTCCATGCTGGTAGGGCGCGTGAGGTGGGGAGAAGATGTCAGGGACGGTCCCTGCAGTTCTAGTGCCCCGTCGGTTATTGAAGTAAGGAAAAATTTGTAATTTGGCCAGGGACATTCCTGGACAAGTTTTATAAGTACCGCTGACGTGACAATACACGATTTCTGACAGATTGAAATCTGGGACTCGATGTATAATTTGAAATGAGGTGAAAATTACAAATGAGCAAATTCACTAGAATATTTATAATTTCATTGGTTAACTTAAAATTGCTCATTCATGCAATTTTCATCTCATTTTAAGCTATCGCTATTGCCGCGTATTATGTTTGAAACTTAACTTAAAAAAAAAAAATTAGATAAAAAATAATAGTTACGAATAAAATGTAACTAAATAAAATTAAAAAGAGAAATCTAAAATGTAAATTAAGTTAAAATAAATTAACTTTTTAACTTTTTAACTTGACTTAGATTGTTCTTTGAATCGGATACTAATCAGCATATCACGAGGCGGAGATTTTGATATGATAAAATTATTAAGATAATTATCTTGAACGCGATAAAAGTGCTGTTATTGGGTCATCTAAAAAGTATTTTTTGTCGCGGTTTTTAGATTTGTTAATTATGCTCTTATGTTATCATTTTTTTATTATATTTTGAACAACATTAATAATTGTATACTGTATTGTAAATAATTATTATAATTGTAATATCGAATTGTATAAAGGATAATATAATACAATAAAAAATAATATTTAAAAAGTTATTGCAATTTTATTAGCGAAATGTAATAAAATAGACATAAAAATTAAAAAAAATATTGTAAATTAAAGATATATTAGGTGTTGGAATTAATTCGTAGCGTTTTACAAGTGATGGGAAGTACTTTCATTAATGTATTTTTTAATGCTCATGTGAAATAAATAACATTCTTTCATTAAAAAACGCTACGAATTAATTCCAACACCTAATACTTACTTGCAAAAACAGGCTATTAAATTTATTAGTAGCTTATTTGTTTTATGGGTGAGTATATTTACAAAGAAAAGAGGACCGCCAATAAAATTGGCGGAGGTAATAGAGAACCTCTATAGCTCGATTTGCTAAATTATACCTTAAATTGACAATATATGTTTAGAAAAGATTGAATTTATTAAAAGTCTATAAAATTGCTAATAATTATAGACTTATATTAGTAATTATATTTGATAAATACTGGCTGAAAACTTGCATAAAGATACATAACTTTGTAATTTTATAAGATATAAGACAAATATTATACATATAAAATAAAATTCACTAAATTAACTTGTATGAATTTCTAGATTCGTTTACTACAATTCAACAACTTTTATTTGCATATGTAGCAGATACGAAATTAAATTTTTAATTCAAAGATCCATTAAACTATCCTTCCTATGGATTCTGGATAATCGACACGCTTCTGTTCTGAGGATGTATTACAGAGACGAATCACGTTTACTTTCGACGATACGATTTTATCGATAGTGCCAGAAAATGTATGTAGTCACGTAGTTCCCAAACTGAAAATGGATGTACTGGCGATAGTATACGGGCGATTTTGACGGTAATAGGAAAAAGGACGGAATGGCCTTTTTTAGGTTTGTAGGAAATTTTTCGGGATTTTATTCATGGATGGGTGGGGCTTATCTAGGTCTACAAGGGTCTATAAGCATTTAATTGTCAGTCGTGCAACCCATATTGAAAAATTGAAAAATGTAAACCTTTGAGTTTAGGATGACTTTCAATACGCCATCATATAGGGCTCGAATAGTGGACCAAAAAAGATAATAGACAATATTGATCTAAATCTTATGGTTAGAAATGGCGGTTGGTTTTTTTTTTTTTTTTTTTTTGAACCTTAAATTTGAGTTTAGGATGGGTTTCAATATATCGATGGTCTCTTTAAAAGGAAAAAAAAGATACTATACACATTTGTTCTAACATTAACTGTTTTTTTTTTTTTTCCCAAAAAAATCGAAATTTGAGATGAGGATGGGTATGAATATATCGCTAGTTCTCGTCAGAGAAACAAAAAAAAGTCCTATACACTATTGGTCTAACATTAATAGTTTAGAAATGGTAGCCGATACAAAGTTGGTTTCTTGAAAAATTTTCTAAGTTTTATGGGAAAAATCGATCAAAATTCGAATGGCAGGCGACTCAGAATGTCGAGATCCGGATTTTGGAAGCATGAATTTTAAACGAATTTTTTGAATTATATTTTTTGTTTTGAAATTTTTCTAAGTTCCACACCGCTCGAAAATTGACAAAAGATGAGGGACGAAAAAAAAATTCGAACTATAGACGTCTAACAAAATTTGAGAAGTTTAGGTTATGTCGGGAAAAAGTTAGGTTAGAGTTACCGTGTTGCGAAGGAATTTTAATTTTTTTTTTATTACGGATTCCAGAAGTACCAGTCATGATCCGTGCTCATCAGTTGGAATTTCTTGAATACCTACTTCCGTTCCGGAAGTCGCCATTTTCTTTTTAACGGTTGGTCCTAGAGCTTCCGGATCTGAGACAATGTTGTTTGGTTTTCAAAGCAGCTTCGAATGCCGTTTGGACCATTCCGCTATCTCTTTTCGTTCAGGCTGTGTACTCTTGGAAGCAGTGTTTTCGGCGAATATTTTCTAAGTCCCGTTCAAAAAATAAGAAAAATCGATCAAAATTTGACCATGCCAGACGACTCAGAATGTCGAGAAATGGATTTTGGACACATGAATTTTGGACAAATTTTTGGAAAATTTGAATTTTTTTTTTTTTTTTTTTCTAAGTTCCACACATACTGACAAAGAATGACAGTGACGAAAAAATCCAAACTGTAGACATCAAAATTTGGGGAGTTTGGGTTATATCGGAAAGAATTAGGGACTTTTGGTTAAATCCACTAGAAATTAGGGTACTTTTGGTTACATCCACTAGAAATTAGGGGACTTTTGGTTACATCCACTAGAAATTAGGGGACTTTTGGTTACATCCATTTGAAAATTGGGGACTTTTGGTTAGTTCCACGAGAAAATAGGGGATTTTTGGTTACATCCATTTGAAAATTGGGGACTTTTGGTTACATCCATTTGAAAATTGGGGACTTTTGGTTAGTTCCACTATTTTCCTAAGTTTTGGTTAGGTCGAGAACTACGGATTTGGTTAGGTCGGTGAAGTGACTGGCACGGGGTCAGGTCTTCGAAGACAACTCCAATGGGTTAGGGTTACCGTGTTGCGAAGGAATTTTAATTTTTTTTTTTATTACGGATTCCAGAAGTACCAGTCATGATCCGTGCTCATCAGTTGGAATTTTTTGAATACCTACTTCCGTTCCGGAAGTCGCCATTTTCTTTTTAACGGTTGGTCCTAGAGCTTCCGGATCTGAGACAATGTTGTTTGGTTTTCAAAGCACCTTCGAATGCCGTTTGGACCATTCCGCTATCTCTTTTCGTTCAGGCTGTGTACTCTTGGAAGTGGGGTTTTCGGCGATTTTTTTCTAAGTCCCACTGAGAAAATATAATGGGTCGGAAAAATCGATCAAAATTCGACCATGCCAGGCGACTCAGGAGGTCGAGAAACGCATTTTGGACCCATGAATTTTGGACCAAATTTTTGAAAAATTTTTGGGGGGTGATAGTTTTTGACGGAAAAATCGAAAATTTTTTTTTTATTACGGATTCCAGAAGTACCAGTCCTGATCCATGCTCATCAGTTGGAATTTTTGGAATATCTACTTCCGTTCCGGAAGTCGCCATTTTCTTTTGAACGAAAGGTCCTCGAACTTCCGGATCTGAGACAATGTTGTTCGGTTTAAAAAGAAGCTTCGAATGCCGTTTGGACCATTCCGCTAACTCTTTTCGTTCAGGCTGTGTATTCTTGGAAGCAGTGTTTTCGGCGAATATTATCTAAGTCCCGTTCAAAAAATCAGACAAATCATTCACATGCCACCTCCCGCCTATCTCGTCGGCAAGTA
>NC_141857.1:9535794-9683294 GCF_024713525.1 Acromyrmex echinatior
ATTAATAATGTTATTTGTTTAAAACAAAAATTAAGAAAAAAAGAAAAAAGCAGGATTGAACATAGGGTCTTCAACATTCTGATCTCGCACCTAACGCCCGAGACCACGCTGAGTTTTTGCAGACTGCCTCTATGAACGTGGTACATAAAATACACGGAAAATCGTAAACTATATCTCGTTAACTATCACGTTTTGAAATCATTTTTGCTATTATATATTAATGAGAAAGGTATATGATTAACTCTTTTACTTATAATATCGTGTGAGACTCGTGGTAAAGAAATCGGGCCAAACATAAGTATCATTGATGAGAGCCGTGGTACGTCTATCGGGCCAAACATAAACAATGTGTTCCAGGCTATTAATTATGGCACGCGCCATCGTAACTTAAATCGTAGGGCAAAGGATTAATATAATTTAATAAAAATTATGTATTGTCTAGAATGTCTCTTTCCTCCTTATGCTACAAGCGCCAAGCGGCCGAGATCGTCAAGAAAATATTTTCGGTCGCTAGAAACAAGCGACCACAGAGAAAAGGACAGAGACAGACTCATTGTTTTGCTAGACGAGCCCAGTTCGGCGTGTCCGCGCGGAGACTCACCGATTACAATCGGAACTTCTATCCGTTTTTGTTTTTTCTCTGTCTCGCTCTATCGAAATAATAGAAATTGAAAGAATTTTAAATCACGAACACGGTTGCCAGTTCTCCGTTTTTTTTTTTGGACAGACTTCGATTTCTTGGACTAATATTCAATACTCCAGCAGATGTGAAAATCTCTAATTTTTGTCGTCTGCTGGAGTATTAAATATTAGTCCAAGCAACCGAAGTCTGGCAAAAAAAAATGGAGAGCTGGCAACCGTGTTTGTGAATTAAAATTCTTTCATTTTCTTTTTATTAAATTATATTAATCATATATCTTTCTCATTAACGTAGTAAAAATGCAAATGCAAAAATGATTTCAAAACATAAACATTGATGAGATATACAATAGTTTAAGACTTTCCGTGCGCTATATGTACCGTGTTCGTCGAGGTGATCCGCAAGAACTCAGCGTGATCTCGGGCGTTAGGTGCAAGATCAGAATATTAAAGATCTTATGTTCGATCCTGCTTTTTCCTTTTTTCATAATTTTTTTTTAATAAATAACGTTATTAATAAACCTATTATTATATTATATTACTCCAAATATACTTTTTATAAAATTACAGAAATTATATACGTGTACTTCAATGTGCTCGAAATTAATTGCGCATTTCGGGCCGATTTCTGAAATGCTGCCTACTTTTCCTTCACAACCGCTTGACGCTTGACGGCCGAACCGCTCACGCGCGGACGTGCATCTCAAGAATGTCACAGTATAAGGAATAGTATGCTGCAACCATATCTTCCAGCAAATTGTCACGAAAATAAAATAAAATAAAATAAAATATTTTCCTTTCTACATAATATTGTACTCGTATTTTCTTAATAATAGTGATTGAACATCATAATAACTTAATGCATTTTACTGAATGTAATGTATTTTTAAAATATTACTTTATTATTTTTATGATACATTCAGTTTCAAAGGGCTACTGATCACATTTTTGTACCACAGAATGTAATATATTAGGTGTTGGAATTAATTCGTAGCGTTTTTTAATGAAAGAATGTTATTTATTTCACATGAGCATTAAAAAATACATTAATGAAAGTACTTCCCATCACTTGTAAAACGCTACGAATTAATTCCAACACCTAATAGAATTTTAGTTACCGCGTCATATATCTGATCATCTATTTGTATTTTTTTTTTAGTGGAATAAACCTGGAGAATTCATTTAAATGATGTATCAATAATAGAATTTCAAAGATAATAGAGAGTTTTTACAATAACGTAGATTTAGATACGGTGAACGCTTTTTCTTAATTAGTCGCTAAGGAGAAGATAATGTGACCATGATATCGATTATGTATCTTTTTTCTTAGAGTGAAAAATAAAAATTTTTTGTATGTATGTGCATATACATACATATATATATATATATATATATATATATATATATATATATATATGCATGCATACATATATCGTTTTGCGTGACGCTGTATGTGTCAGAAAACAACGGCGTTATACGAGTCAATCAGGTGTAACCAGTATGATCTGCGTTCACAGTATCGTTGCCGCGCAACAGAACTGTCAATTCAGTGTAGTGTAGTAGTGTTTTACACACAACCATATATATGTGTGTGTGTGTGTGTGTGTGTGTGTGTGTGTGTGTGTGTGTGTGTGTGTGTGTGTGTGTGTGTGTGTATTTATATAGTGTTTTGTGTCCACAAAATAGAAAAAAATATAATAGTAGCAGAATATTGTCTGCCTTTGATAAGAGAAGGTTATGGGTGCTTTCTAACAAGCGACTCAGTACAATACAGTATCTCATTCTTGTATCAGCGAACAAGATTGTAATGATGCACCGTGTCACACTGTGTCTCTTGTTGAAAGGCACTCTAGAAGGTCAAAATTGCTTATTGTGATGTGTGTTTCTTGTTGGAAGGCACCCTATAAAGCCAGCATGGAAAAGGTTAGCATCTTTATGTCATTCGTGGAAATATCACTTTTATTTATCATACAAGTGATATAGTTATAACAATAATTTGCGCTTTGTTTAATTAGATCCAATGTCAGAGGCGTTCATCGTGGGCTGACTATTTTTAATTTACTGTCAGAGGCGTTAATCGTGCTTTGGCTAGTTATAGACAAATATCAGAGGCATTCATCGTGGGCTGACTATTTTTAATTTACTGTCAGAGGCGTTAATCGTGAGCTGGCTAGCTATAACAAAATGCCACAGCTGTAAATCGTGCTTTGGCTAGTTATAGATAAATGTCAGAGGCCTTCATCGTAGACTGACTATTTTTAATTTACTGGCAGAGGCATTCGATTATCAAATTTGGTAAAATACAATTACGGAATCAACTTGTAGAATTTTGCGTCTACAATTAAAGAAATGTGAATAGCATTGTCATGATGAAATCAAAAACTGATTGCTTGACATGATGGAAACAAAGAAACTAATGAAGAAAAAAAAAGACTGAATATCAGTAAACAGCTTCTTTGAAATCTTATAACTTTTGTCTGAAACGTTTTTTCTAAAAATGTTAGGTAATAGTCTTATAGCACAAGAATAGCCGTAATTCAATCATAGAAGAGAACGTGAATCATAGGTCAACATATTATATTTTGGCGTACTATGCATGCTGATACAAGTATAATTCACATTCCTTTATGATTATAGTTATAATCACCTTTATGTTCAGCTCCTAAATCCGGGGTCTTTTTGGACACCCTATATAATATATACGTTATACATATATATAACATACATTATACAGTCAATAGTCACATGTATAATTTTCGTACGATGCTGTACGTTTATGAAATGTATATAAGTATATCGTATTCAAAGCAAAATGTTTTAGCAAATGTATACACTTAGAGGTCAATGTGTACATTGACTAACAGCAAGTTACAATAAGTATATTTTTACTAAATATATTCTGACTGTGACTTAGATATATCTTCTATTCCATGGAAGTAACTATGTATTTGAAATACATGTATATACGTATAATGTAATAGCACTTTTTCCTTTATTCTCAATACCATTTTAACTTAAGATATAATATGTATTGTCAGTACGTAAATACATTGCACATATGTAGCTATTCCATCTCTTTTTATTATAATATGTTTAATGAGCCTTTTACAATTATAAGCCATAAATAAGAAGTCAGAAAAATTGACTGTGATTGATCAATTTTTAGCTTCTGACTTCTGATTTGACTTATTGTAGAAGGCCCATAAAAGAGAGATAGAAGTTATATCATACTTAGCTCATACTTAGTTTTTCATGCAGATATAATATAGACACATTAATGAATAGAATTATATTTTACGTGCATTATGATGTACTCACATTACAAACATAAAATATATTTCTAATTCATATTCACGTACGTGTGTAGCTACTTCATCTTTTTTTGTTACGTGTAACAAAAAGGTGTACTGATCTTCTTTTTTCTACGTTGAAAAAATAAAAAGAGATATGTTTTTTTATGGTCAAATATACAGATATTAATGATATATGCTTTTATATTTTCAATATCAGAATATACATACAACTAACATAAATCAAAGCTAACGAAAATCAAACGCAGATGATCAGACGTAACATCTTAAAAAGATAATCAAATTATGAATTCTCTGATAAATCCTCATTTTATGTGTACAGATGTACTCATTATATATAATATATATATTGTATATATATTGTATATATGTATATATATTGGGTCATCTAAAAAGTATTCGCGGTTTTTTGTCACTAGATGTGTGTTGATGGTCATATATCTAGTGACAAAGTACCGCGGATACTTTTTAGATGACCCAATATATATGGATATTCATGAAAAAGAAT
This sequence comes from Acromyrmex echinatior, assembly GCF_024713525.1. NCBI lineage: Eukaryota > Metazoa > Arthropoda > Insecta > Hymenoptera > Formicidae > Acromyrmex > Acromyrmex echinatior. The sequence goes on from NC_141857.1 coordinate 9,540,253, forward strand.
TACATTATGTATGTGCAATGTCGTATTCATTTATTGATACTATATTATTATTACCTAAAATAGCATTGGACGTAAGGAAAAAGTGCTACTACGGCTTCGTATCGATATAACTATTAAAGTTAAAAATCTGTACTTTATGTATATTACAGATTTTTAATACTGGTGATATATATTGGAACACGGCCTACACTGCATGTGTACATAATACAACTGTATTTCTAAGGTCCGATACTACAAATATAAGATTAACTTCAATTACGATTTATTTTTTTCTCAATTTTAAAATTGGAAAATTTTCCAAAATAAATTTTACATTTGTGGAACCGACCCTAATACACGTTCTTGCTAAGATGGTAATGTAGGAAACGGAATAAAAATATCGATAATTAATCGATCGAATTTCCTGCATGATCATATTAACTCAGAGAGCGTAAGCATCTTATACATTAAATAAAAATCTGTAATATCGACCTTGATTAACTTTAGCTTTCGCTCCAGCATCCCCTTAAGCCTTCTAATATAGCTTCCTGATGATTCATGACTTAAGACTGTACTTAAGATTAAAAAAAAAATAGTTCGAATAGTTCGAAGTATTCGCCTTGTGCGTCAACACAAGCTTCATGCCTTAGCATTGAATCCCGCATTCATTAAAAAATACAAAATTTTTCAAATAATTTTAAATTCATTTCGTATCCTTTCTCGCAGATCATCCGCATTATTTACTGGCGTTGCATACACAATAGATTTTAAATGGCACCAAAAATAAAAATCTAATTAAAGGAGATCGTGATGACTGGGGTGGGTCCGTCTCGTTCTATCTATCAATTTGTGAAGAGATTGTTTAAGAATGTTCCCACTTCAAGATGAAAATGAGATGGAGCATCATCGTGCATAAACGGTCATAGATATATCAAATGCATCGGTCATTTCAGCATAAGCATATTATTTTGTCGATTGTTTCATCTTTAAATAAACTATGAAGTAATTTATTTTTATTGGATAAATAAAAGAGTAAGAACGTAACAGAGTAAGACAATGAGCTGAAGTTTAACGAAAGGTGGAATAACCCAGCCTTAAAACAGTATTTAGAACAGTAATTTGCATAACAACATATAATAAGATACCGATAAGACTGCTTGAAATTCTGTCCGATTTATTGGTGGATATTATTTTGTAAACATTAGATAACGTCAAGATGTGTTAAAATATACTGTAACGTTGACGTACAAGGCGAGCATTTCGAACATTTTCTTTAATCATCCATAACTTGGAAACTAAGGCATATAGGATATATGTTCATATGATGATCTTTACTTACTTTAGTGTAAATTTATCTCCTAAGTATTGACACGCATTTATTAAACACCCTGTGTAGGTATTCATTGTTGATTCTTATTTTAAGATTGTCTTAAATAATTTTCTAAGATATGCTAATACAGCTTTCTGATTGGTTTATGACATCTTAAAACTATACTTAAGATAATCTTAAATATAAGAATCGACTATAAATATAAATCATAGTATACTATTATAAAGTAACTTATTACTGTGTCTGTCCCTACTGTGTGTTTTCGTATTTAAATAAGCCATAAAGAAAACTAGCACAAATAAATAAAAAAAAGTATTTTTTTTATTAAGTTGAATTATTATATATATACGATATCACACAAAGATGATGTTTTATTTTTTTTATCTATTAAAGCATTTTAAACATTTTTCGAAAGATACGAGGAATTTATGTGAATCCATTAATACGTACTGCAAGATTTTAAGCTTGTCCTTATTAATGTGCCCTGTAGATATTGAAGTTGAGAATGTTGTGTTATAAGTGTACATTGAAATAAATATAATTGAAATAATGATTTATGTAATATTAACCCTAGTTATAGGGCACACAGTGTATACGGGGGTCATTTGTGTCCAGATAATTATAAATATTTTGAAAATAAATAAGTACAGGCGCGCCATTCCGCTCCTAAAAAAATTTGTGGAGTAGGAGAAGCCCGTAAAAGCCTGGCAAGAAGTGTCATTTTCTCGTTGAGCAACGGATATTCAAAATAGAGCGCGGACACAAATGATTTCTGTTACACAACGCATATTTGTCGTATATATATATATATATATATATATATATATATATATATATTAGGTGTTGGAATTAATTCGTAGCGTTTTTTTAATGAAAGAATGTTATTTATTTCACATGAGCATTAAAAAATACATTAATGAAAGTACTTCCCATCACTTTCTACTACTTTTGACCATCTTTCGGGCAGTGAATGAATACCGCGTCGGAAGAACTGTTCATCTTTAGATGAAATCCAGGAATCGAACCATTTTGTACAATCTTCGTAAGATGTGAACTTCTGCTCGCACAAGCTATGAGCTAATGATCGAAACAAGTGGTAGTCGCTAGGTGCAATATCAGGAGAATACGGCGGGTGCGGTAGCACTTCCCATTTAAGTGTTTCCAGGTATGTTTTTACCGGTTTTGCAACGTGTGGGCGAGCATTGTCGTGCAGCAAGATGACTTTATCGTGTCTTTCGAAGTATTCCGACCGTTTTTGCTTCAATGCACGGCTTAAGCGCATCAGTTGCCGTCGGTAGAGATCTCCAGTAACGGTTTCATGCGGTTTTAGCAGTTCGTAGTATATGACACCCTTCTGATCCCACCAAATACAGAGCAGGAGCTTTGAGCCATGGATATTGGGCTTTGCCACTGATGTTGATGGTTCGCCGGGCTTAACCCATGACTTTCTGCGCTTTGGATTGTCATAATGGATCCACTTTTCGTCACCGGTAACAATCCGATGCAAAAAACCTTTTCTTTTCTGCCGTTGAAGCAGCAGTTCGCACGTGAGAAAACGTCTCTCAATATCCCTTGGTTTCAATTCATATGGGACCCAATGTCCTTCCTTCTGGATCATGCCCAAACTTTTAAGACGTTTTCCTATTGTTGAGAAGTCAACTTCCAATGACGTAGATAATTCTTTAAGTGTTTGACATGAGTTTTCATTGAGCAGTGCCTGCAAATCGTTATCTTCAAATTTTTTCGGCTGACCAGGTCGCTCCTTGTCATCCAAGTCGAAATCACCAGCTTTAAAACGTGCAAACCACTTCCTACACGTTTGCTCAGCCAGAGCATGTTCACTATACACATCCACTAAAATACGATGAGCTTCAGCTGCACTTTTGTTCATATTAAAGTAATGAAGCAAAACTCCCCGCAAAAACACTTTATCTGGCACAAATTTTGACATATTCAATGAATTATACAGTATTGTTATTTATGATTTCAAGAAAGGTTATGTACGGCAAATGACGTCCTATGATAGATGTTTACAATGTATACAGAACTATAGGTAACAACGAAATAGTGTACTGCTTGTGCCATCTCTTGTAAAACGCTACGAATTAATTCCAACACCTAATATATATAAAACTAAAATGATTTTTTTTGTGTTTAACAATTTTACAAGTGAATCACATATAACGAAAACATTGTTATTTAGTGTTATCTTAGAATAAAAATGACAAATCGCTCTGCAGAAGAGGTGTTACGGTTTCTTCATTCTCTTACAATGTCAGTCTGTATATATTTATGAAAATATATGAAATTATAGATTCTGAAAAATGAACTTTTAAAAATTAAATGTCAATTTTTCATAGGAACGCTTATTTTTTTAAGTTTCAAAATTGTAAGACTTTATGTCCCAAACTTGACATTAAAATTGCCGATAATGCCAATTTAATTCTGTTGATATTAAAAATTGCTCCTCCGCACGCTCGCCACTTGGTGAGCACATAGAATCACCATTTTTCGAAGAAAAAAAGAGGACTTCTTCCGATTTTTGGAGAAAAAAAGGCCTTATAATGTTAATATGAATGCGCAAGAAACAATGGAAATTGACTTAACGAAAAGAAACGCAGTTTCATCCAACTATGATGATGATGATGATGATGATAATTCATCAGATTGCAGAGATGATAGAAAACAGAAGCAACAGCAGACTAATAGAAACTAAAAAAAAAATTACGCCTATGTTGGTAAATACATCGATTACAGGTGGTACCACGACTAGTCACACAGCATTGAATAGCAAGGACGCTACAGAAAGGACCGTAGAACAAAGTCCAGTCGTCTAAAGCAACTAGGCTAGTAATGCAAGGAATGAAGAAGACAAGGTACATGCTTTTTTAAGGGCCCCATACATAATGCACTTCCGAGTTTCATCAAGGAATCAGGCTGATGAGAGGAAGAGCTACTCTCTAATTAAGATCTTCAAATTAATTTCCTTGTGCAATGTAAGATTTAGTGAAATACAGAAGTATACAAGAAACACATGGAAGATCACCTTCAGTTCGAAGACATTGGTAAACAGTGCATTATCCAATAAAATGCTTCAGGATGTTAGTAGGAAAGCAATGATCAGGGAGATTCCAGAGGATATACCTCTTCAAAAACTCAAGGAAGCAATCGAAATAGAGAATTCAAATCTCTTAATATTTAATGCATTCAGAGCAAGAATAAAAAAAAACAGGCCAATTTGAGGATTCCCAGGCGGTGTGCATTGAGTTCAACGGTAAAACGCTTCCGGAAAAGATAATTATCGAGAAGTCAATCCTGTCAAACCATATGTCCCTTCGATGCAGTTATGCTTCAAATGTGGCTGTACTGGACATATCAGTAAGTTCTGTGAGAAAGATCATGATGGAATTAGATAAGGTGAACCATAATGGCGGAGTTCGACTAATCAGAAATTGTACTAATTTACAATGTACTTATTTGTAGAACGAATCATGAATTTTTGTAAATGAGCTCAAAAATTGATTGATTAACGGATCTCCCCACTACTTCGACCCATTGCATCCGTGGGAATGGTTCACGTTACTTCTTACATCATGAGGAAGACAAAGTCTGCTTGAACTATGGGGGAACTATCCCTCATCTAAAGATGAATGTCAAAAAGACAAAAATGCATTAACTGTGGTGATACTCATTGCACACTAAATAGAAACTGCCCTATTTATAAAAAGCGCAAGGAAATTGCAAGGGTCATGGCGTATGACAATCTTTCATTTCTTAAAGCAAGGAATCTCATGGAAACATTAAACCAAGAAACAAGCTCTCAGGAGAAACACTGAAAAAGTTCCCGTTGACTGTCAAACGAGACGGCAAGGATCAACGAGATAGTTGTACAAGGAATTAAAAAACGGAACAGCTCTTTCAAACAAGTATTCATGAAGGAAGACAGGTTTCACGAAGGAGCAGCTTCAACAAAACATCATCGATGCCATGATCTCGAATATGAACCCCAAAATTTTATGTGAGAGGATTAGAAAGACATTTAACTTGCACATAACAAATAGCAACAGCAAGAACAACTATTTGTAATGCGACATAAAGGAGACAAATGCATTAAGTACAATGTAAAATCAATTACTTCGAGAACTCCAGAGCTAATTAAGCATAGCGAAGACTATAATATATTTTTAATTTTGGAAACCTATTTATCGCTAGATAAACCTTTTATGATCGGAGGTTTCGACACAGTGAGGAAGGATCATATTGATCGGACGGGAGAAGGCGTAATAATATTAGTAAACAATAAGATTATAGATATATATTAGTAAACAATAAGATATTAGTAAAAATACAAAAGAATAGCTGACATTTTTTACGACAACGCCATAGAGGCATGTGCTATCAAGGTTTTCCTCGAAGGAGAGATTAGTTTTATCATGTTACCGTCCTCCAAACTCAGCAAATATCTCAGCTAGAGAATAGATTAAGTTTTTTACGTAATTCCCAGGTAAAGTATGTTTTGGTGATGACTTTAATGCGCATATATAGCGAGGTTCCTCTCATACATGCCCAGTGAGAAAAAAATTATGGAAAGCACTGTAGGAGACTAATTTGACTTTGTGTAACGACGATTCGTCGACTTTCCATAGTATCATTCTAACAGTCATAGATCTCTCAATTTTATATAATTCAATGGCGTTGGAAATTGAATGGCAGGTGGATAAGAACCTCTGGGGTTCGGATCACCTCCCATTATCCTGTATACTAGAGTCAAATTGGAAGTCATTAATAACACTAGAAAAAGATTACCGAAGTTATAAGACGAATTGGGAGGTCTTTAGCAGGGTAACGAGAAATTTAAAATGCTTAAGAATGTTGTAATAATTGAGGTGCTTTACGAGACATTTACCAACATCATAGAGAACGCGTTAATTAATTCTATTCCGAACGCTAAAGGCAAGAAAAAAAAACTGTATAAATAGCCCCCCGTGGTGGACCAGCGAATGTAATAAACTCATACGGTTGCAGAAAGCAGCCCTTCTCCAATTTCGACATACTGACTATTACGCAGATTTTATTGAATATAAAAAAAAGAGTTGCTTTAACGAAATGCGAATTACAGAAAATTAAACAGGAAAGCTTTCTGTTCTACACTCGGAAAAAAATCTAACTCATCTAAAATATATTCGGTAGTCAAAAAAGAACACAATATAGAAAAGGCCGTTTTTTGCCCACTAACGGAAAAGTGTAAAATATAGTGAATCTTATAGATTTCGTGCTGCTGAACACGATGTGCTATTAGTTTTCATTGAAAATGCGGGGAACATCGTCATTTTTTCGAGTTAAAGTCCTATATTTCACCCTCTCTGTATATGATTTTCAATACGAATGGATTATTTCAGGTGAAACTTAGTACGCGAAGTTTCCTAATATTGTTAAACGGAAATCTAATAAATAAGATGAATTCGAAATAAAGGATCCAAAATGGCTGATGCCATTAGGCCATTTTTTTGCTGTCGCCAATTGCTTTCTATAAACCGCTCTCAGCGGTCTGACGTTTCAGATACCGATTAAATGGACACATAAAAAAATACTAAAACATATAAAAAAATTCAAATCACAAAAAAAAAATAAAAAATAGATAAAACACAAAAGAAGAAGGGACAGAAAATCGCCACGTCCATGCTCGTTGTCCCTGAACTCGGTTTATAGAAAGCAGTTGGCGACAGCAAAAAAATGGCCAAATGGTATCCGTCATTTTGGATCCTTTATTTCGTCTTTATCTTATTAGATTTCCGTTTAACAATATTAGGAACCTTCGCATACTAAATTTCACATGAAATAATCCACTCGTATTGAAAATCATATATAGAGAGGGTGAAATATAGGACTTTAACTCGAAAAATGACGATATTCCCCGCATTTTCAATGAAAACTATAGCACCATCGTGTTCAGCAGGTCAAAATGTATAAGATTCACTATATTTTACACTTTTCCATTAGTGGGCAAAAAACGGCCTTTTCTATGCTATGTTCTTTTGACCCAGATATAGGACAACAAATGAAAGGGAGTATGTATCCCAAAAGGATAAAGTTCGGGAACAGATAGATTCGTTGCTTGAGTTTCCCAGCTACCGACAATAATAAAAGAGGAAGGCGATGGATTCCAATCTCACTAGAAGACTTAACTGTGGCAAATGAACTGTGGCCTTGAAACAAATTAACAATAGGTCCAGTCCAGGCATAGATAATATAGATTATAAAATTTTCAATAAATTATCACCAATGGGCAGATACTTTTGTACATATATAAGCGTACATATATAACTTGTACATATATAACTTGTTTTTGGCTGAAATATATTTTCTAGAAACTGGAGAAAATACAAGATATTCTTTATTCCAAAATCAAACGACCTTAAATTCCGTCCTATCTCATTAGAATCATGTCTGAGTAAAATAATGAAACGTATACTTAACAACAGGTTGAATTGGTGGTTGGAAATAAATGGTAAACTTCCTAATTCATAGTACGGCTTCTGTAAGAATAGGTTATGCATGGATAATTTGTCACTACTCTACATGAAGATCGCCACAACGTTTCAGAGCGACTCGGCGGTTGCGGCCGTGTTTCTGGACTTATAAGCGGCGTACGACAATATACTTCCAGATGTTCTATTAGATCGATTGGTGTGATTGAGCCCCCGAGAATTTGCCACTTCATATACAATCTAACTTTGGCTAGGCAAGTCTTCTGCCAATTCGATGACATTGAAGAAGTTTTCTGGACTTACAGAGGCCTGCCATAGGGAAGTGTTCTGAGCCTAATCCTTTACTCGATATACGCCGCACAGCTAGATAAAGCAAATGCACCGAGGTCTTGCAATATGGAGATAATATTTGTATCTTTACCTCAGAGACACCAAATTAGTGAGGAGTTGTGAGCATTAGAGATCACTAACACATTACTACGATTTTGAGCAGTTTAGGTTTGACATTATCCGCGGAGAAGACATAATTATCTGACAACAGACAAAAACATGTATCTTCAGATGAAACAACAAAGAATTAAAAACTCCTAGGAAAGTCGGAAATAGAGTTGTCTTTTACAAAATTTATTCAATTCAAATTCAAGGAAGTAAGACTGAGAATCAGACTAAAGTCAAGTTTTTAGGAATGAACTTTCAAGCAGATTTGGGATGGTCTTATCATATCAAATATCTTATCATATCAAATATTGATATATCAAATATATCAAAGAAAGGTGCATTTATCCTATTCGAATTCTCTGACAAACGTGGTGGGAAACTTTCTCTCTTTTTAATGTTATATCACGCTTTAGTTAGCTCTGCGGTGGATTCTTACTTCGAAACCTCAATGATAAATTACTGATACAGTTGGATAAAACACAATTTAGAGGACTAAGGGTTTGTATGGACTATAGACAGAGCACTCCACTGAATATGCTGCTTCACGAGTTTAGGAAGCTTCCTGATCATCGGATATGAATATCTAGGAACGAATTATGTGTTACGCGCAGCAACAAGTGCAAGGCATACATTTACGCAATCATTAGAAAGATTACAGGAAATAATAAATTTTTATACAGATACACCTACGACCATAGATCAATTAGCGAATCCTATCGCGAGAGCTTTCGCGTCCGTAGAAAATAAGCTGCGCCTCCTACCTTAGCGACCCCCCCCCCCCTCTTAGTGAGTATGAGGCTCTCATCTTTTATCCACAAGTCAATACGACGGATAGAATGGAAACGTTGTTACGACCTGGCAACGCAAATATATTTAAAGATATCTTTGAGACGGAAATTACAGTTCAGTATATTTTTACTAACGGATCTAAAATGAAAGTTGCCTCATTGCAGGCTTTCACGTCATTAGACGAAAGCATAACTTTGAATTTTAGAACCACAAACTTTATCTCATCTTATTGTATAAAATCGATGGCTATCTTAGAGGCGCTGAATTTAGGATACAAGAATTAATAGCCGAGACTAACAATGTTCTCAGATTCCAAATCTGTCCTGACTATGGTGCAGGCAACCCACGAAGTTGTTCCTACTAATTTTGGGGATAAAGGATATGATTGTTAAATTAAGGAAAGAAAAGAATGCGGAGATGAAGCTAATTTGGATTCCAGCCACAGAGATATTTAAAGATAATAAAAAGGCGAATAAATTAGCTAAGGAAGAAATACATACTGGAATTGACATGCAAATTGAAATTCCGATATCTGAATTTCGTAATCTTTGCAAAGTTGCTGCTTTTAAAAAATAAATCAACGGGTATTGAGCGCAACGAGAATACGTGATGCCTCCTACTGTAATAATTTTATAAGCGAGTCAAGACATACGTGTTTTAAAAAATTTAGGTTAGACAGAAGAATAATTACTTTTATCAATCGATTAAGGAGCGGACATTTCAATCTATTTAGATTCCCGATTGTGGATTCTTCATTGTGAACGAGTTGTAATAAAACAGAGATCTCAAATCACGTTTTCTGGGAATGCAAAGATTACGACATTCCTCGTAAAGAACTGTAGAAAGCTCTAATTAAAGCGAGAGGATTCCTTCCTCACTGTGTCGAATACCTACTAGCTATGTTAGAACAAGATATCATTTATTCGATTAGTAAATTTATAAACTCTGTTAATAAGTATTAGGTGTTGGAATTAATTCGTAGCGTTTTTTTAATGAAAGAATGTTATTTATTTCACATGAGCATTAAAAAATACATTAATGAAAGTACTTCCCATCACTTTCTACTACTTTTGACCATCTTTCGGGCAGTGAATGAATACCGCGTCGGAAGAACTGTTCATCTTTAGATGAAATCCAGGAATCGAACCATTTTGTACAATCTTCGTAAGATGTGAACTTCTGCTCGCACAAGCTATGAGCTAATGATCGAAACAAGTGGTAGTCGCTAGGTGCAATATCAGGAGAATACGGCGGGTGCGGTAGCACTTCCCATTTAAGTGTTTCCAGGTATGTTTTTACCGGTTTTGCAACGTGTGGGCGAGCATTGTCGTGCAGCAAGATGACTTTATCGTGTCTTTCGAAGTATTCCGACCGTTTTTGCTTCAATGCACGGCTCAAGCGCATCAGTTGCCGTCGGTAGAGATCTCCAGTAACGGTTTCATGCGGTTTTAGAAGTTCGTAGTATATGACACCCTTCTGATCCCACCAAATACAGAGCAGGAGCTTTGAGCCATGGATATTGGGCTTTGCCACTGATGTTGATGGTTCGCCGGGCTTAACCCATGACTTTCTGCGCTTTGGATTGTCATAATGGATCCACTTTTCGTCACCGGTAACAATCCGATGCAAAAAACCTTTTCTTTTCTGCCGTTGAAGCAGCAGTTCGCACGTGAGAAAACGTCTCTCAATATCCCTTGGTTTCAATTCATATGGGACCCAATGTCCTTCCTTCTGGATCATGCCCAAACTTTTAAGACGTTTTCCTATTGTTGAGAAGTCAACTTCCAATGACGTAGATAATTCTTTAAGTGTTTGACATGAGTTTTCATTGAGCAGTGCCTGCAAATCGTTATCTTCAAATTTTTTCGGCTGACCAGGTCGCTCCTTGTCATCCAAGTCGAAATCACCAGCTTTAAAACGTGCAAACCACTTCCTACACGTTTGCTCAGCCAGAGCATGTTCACTATACACATCCACTAAAATACGATGAGCTTCAGCTGCACTTTTGTTCATATTAAAGTAATGAAGCAAAACTCCCCGCAAAAACACTTTATCTGGCACAAATTTTGACATATTCAATGAATTATACAGTATTGTTATTTATGATTTCAAGAAAGGTTATGTACGGCAAATGACGTCCTATGATAGATGTTTACAATGTATACAGAACTATAGGTAACAACGAAATAGTGTACTGCTTGTGCCATCTCTTGTAAAACGCTACGAATTAATTCCAACACCTAATAGTTTCAAAATTAATTTTATCTGAGTTCCTGGTCATAAAGGTATAATTGATAACGAAACTGCAGACCATTTCGCCAACGAGGCTGCTCTTAGTGGGCATCGGCTTAAATTTAAAATACCATTTCAAGACTTTTTTATGGTCTCCAAGCAATCTCTCAACATTAAATTTCAAGCGTACTTAGACCATTGCGCAACATTTAAAGGGCAGCTATATGATGACTTTCATAGAAGTAACTCAGCTAAGCCTTGGTTTTATCATAAGAACCTAAAAAGAGAGGAGATCGTCACCATCTTCAGAATTAGATCTAATTACTACAATCTAGCATACAGCCTGCATCGCAAAAACATTGTTAACTCGCTTGCGTGCCCCTGTGGTGATCCAAAACAGGACATTAATCATATTCTCTTTTATTGCAGACTTTGTATTCATAAATCGGCTTTCGTGATTACTTGAAGAAATACTTTCTGCTTTATCTCATTAATATTCACTATATGATTAACAATCCCCCCTCCTACCCTATGTCGTCTAATTACTGCATACCTTAAATCTTTAAACCTCAGTATGATTTCCATGAATGCCTTTGTTTTAAGGGAGGGGTAGAGAATTTTGTTTCTCTCCTTTCTTCCCAGGCGACGCCCCCGCCTGGTTACTTGTTTCAGCTACTAGGTTCACCCTGGCCGGAATTACCGCTACTTCATGGCAAGGGCCAATTAATATTGAACAAAAAGAAAAAGAAGAAGTGTCGCATATAGTCGCATGATTGTCGTAGTCGCAAGAGCTCTTGTCGTTGGACGGAGTTGAACCAACTTCAACTTTCTACGACTGCGATAGAATTTGTTGTCGAATTGCGTGCAAACAATAGTTGCAACTATTGTAAACGCTAATTTAGCGACACTCTTGCGACATGCAACAAATTTTTCTGCGATGCTATTACTCACGACATACGACACAACCTGTGCGACTATTGTAGACGAGGCTTAGCAGGCGTGCCGCGCAGTGTGCGCGGCGCTTGCCATTCCCCGCGCGTCAAGCTATAGATGGCGGATATTCGGCGCTTTAGAAATAATATCTCGATTGCGAAAAATGGGGAAATGATTGGGGAAGAACTGTTGGAAAAAACTTAATTTACAATAGCTCGTTCTGAAGCGTGCACAGGTACATACAGAAAAATGTTACATAAATATTACTTCCAAGTAAATAATAAGAGTATTTTAAAATTATATATTATCAAAAAAATATTCTTTGTAATGATATAATCGTAATGCAATTGCAAAAGTTTTGTAAATTATGTGTAGAAGAAGTGATGTCTAAAATATATTTTAAAAAATAATCGGAAATGATTATTTAGTATTTTAAAATAATCAAATAATAAATAATAAATAATAATAATCAATAATAATAATAAATAATAATAATAATAATCAATAATCGGACAATCGCTGTTTTATGTCTTAATTTTTTACACAATCATTCAATGAAATTTATGCGGATGTCCGAACTTTCATGAGCGGTAGTATAGAAAAATACAGAAAAATATCATTCTAGTGCTAAGAGAGAATGCAATTTTTATTCTTCTTTTGAGTAACGATTATATTATTACAAAGAATATTTTCTTGATAATATAATTTTAAAATACTCTTAATTATTTACTTGAAACAAGTAATATTTATGTATGTATATATATATATATATAAAACATTTTTGTGTATGTACATGTGCACCAAGTTAGGCGTCCATCATATAGTATTAGGTGTTGGAATTAATTCGTAGCGTTTTTTAATGAAAGAATGTTATTTATTTCACATGAGCATTAAAAAATACATTAATGAAAGTACTTCCCATCACTTGTAAAACGCTACGAATTAATTCCAACACCTAATAATATTGATTTGACTTTGAATGATCTTGGAAATGGTGGAGATTATCTGAGTTTTTTAAGTAGGAATCCTATTTTTTATTATAAATTCATGTAGAAAAGTGTAAACGACGTTAACACTTTTTCAAAACAGTATAATTAGATTCCATTTGGTCATGAACTATTTGAGATGTGCATCGCTAACTAATAATAAACTAATATCACTACATAATGGGTATTTGATTTGCCCTACATTTGTATAAAAATTTTTTTCCGAAAACATCATTCCGAGATAATCCCATATCCGGACTATTCGGCGACTAGTGTCCCTATAATATCTGGCCACTCACTGTGATTGTTTTCATCAATCAATCCTAAATCCCCTCAAAATAGCAGTATCAATCAAAGTTAGCATACATTCCGTATCACGCACACGTTCATATCATAGATTCACACATATATACACACATTTTACACCAGGTTCATACATACGCAACTATTTTGTGGTTCGTGGCTAACTCTATATTATAAGGACATATCATACTTATAGTCTATCTAGTGATACTTATGTGCATATACGTACGCACGCACGTATATGTATACAAATTATAAATCTAAAATATTTTCATCACTTAATTATATTTCACAATTTTATATAAATATTAGATTATATTAGGTGTTGGAATTAATTCGTAGCGTTTTTTAATGAAAGAATGTTATTTATTTCACATGAGCATTAAAAAATACATTAATGAAAGTACTTCCCATCACTTGTAAAACGCTACGAATTAATTCCAACACCTAATAATTAAATCAAATATTGATATTTTACCTTATTGATTATTGGTATACACCTTTCAGACTCTATCTCAGTATTAATTTTTCTTTCAATGGCTGCAATCTCAAGTAGAACAAATTCTGTTGTCAATCTCTTTCCATCTACTGTAGTAACTACTGGCTTTACTAATTCGGGGTTTTCTACAACATACAAAACATATGTACAAGGTGAATATTAATAGTTGAATCAACTTTTTACTATGAGAGATGAATTGATTGCAATTGGAAAAAGCGTAAGAATCTAGACAAAGTTCAAAATCGACACATAAGACATCTTACGCGTCTATAATGTACAGTAGCAGTACAGACTGTAGACACATCGGGAGTAAGCTGGTTTTCCGGTACGACGTGTCTACAGCCTCTACTGCTACTGTTCATTGTAAACGACACTTTAAAGATGTTCATAAAACTTTCTTAAAACATCTTATATCTCGATTTTTTACTTTAGTTCAGGGTTCTTATGCTCTTTCCAATTTACAATCAATAATTTATCTCCCATAAAAAGCTGATTCAATTATTAATATTTACCACATACGCGCGCGTGCGCACATACGCATGCACGTACATGTATATACAGGGAGTCCCAAAATAGAAGATAAATATTTTATAGACAGATTCTTTGTAACGGAAAGTCTAATACAAACTATCAAGGCTCTGATTTTTTTTATATAAATGGAAAGCGTTTAAGAATTACGACGAAGCTAGAATTTTGCGCGTTCAAAGATAGCAAGATGATCATCAGTATGAAGTTTCCTCAAACTTTTGATGCTGAATAACAAAATTCAACATTTTCATACTATTTTCCCTGAGCGCGAAAAATTTGAGTCCTTCGTAATTGAGTCAAATTTGAGTCATTCGTAATTTTAAAACTCTGATATAACAAAGAAAGAAGCCAATAAAGAGTAACCAATGCAGTTAACGGTGTGTAAAAATTTATTGTGAAAAAACTAATGTGCAAATGTTTCGACAAACTGACATTTTCAGTCCTCCTCAATACAATATAAGCTAAATTAACAATGTTCATTATTAATATTTGTTAAATTAACAAATGTTGAAAATTTTTTTTGCAATTAACATTTTTATACAAAAATTTTAAGCGAAAAATACAATTTTTTTTCAAATGTTCACTATTTTGCCAAAAATCAATATTTTTTAAAACTCCTGCGTACTTCTTTAGTTTTTAGTAGATGATGAAAATTTTTGGTATTTTGTTCCAGGACAAACCGTGTGGAAAATTTGGACAACACCGCGGAGAGATTCGACTAAAAAAGATATTTGACGATACGGCTATAGTGCCGTCATTTTGTAAATAAGAAATATAAAAAAAAATTTTTCATATACCTGAAGATGCATATAATGTAATCCCAATAAATAATTCTTGATTCATTCCTTCATTTTTCCAAAAAAAAAAAAAAAAAAAAAAAACAAATATTTTTCAGCTGCTGAGGTGGTATTACTCCTTAAAATGTTAAAAAATCTGTCTATTGGCGAAATTTGAAGATATAAAAAAAGTAAATGTCCTTCTCGACATTGCGTTATCCGACGTCATGGAAGTCAGATGTTCGTTACTCTTGCAAATTTGCTTCAAATAAAAAAATGTATTATACCACGATACGGATCACGATATGGTACCATTTACCTGCATCTTTTTTTTCTCTCTCTTTTGATTAATGGACTCTTAACATATTTACCGTTATTACTGATATTACATTATTATATTACTAATTTGTATGTATTAAGTATTAATTTTTTTGTTCACTTTTCTAGAATATTATTTTCTGACTACTTTAATTTCCGATATAAATGACTCATAGCGTACTACACGAAATGAAGAACACGGGATGTAGAATTATAATGAGTTTTGTAATACTATGTATATTTTTGATTTATAGCGATGTTTAAATATTACGGCAACATTGAAAATGATTCGAGCGAAGTCGAAACGTTTATTTTTGTCAATGGTAATTGTTATAATTTTATGATTTAATTTAAATTAAAGTTCTTTGCTACATTACTGGCTCTTTGCCCTTCTTTTGATTACATTGTTTTATACTTACAGAGCCTTATTATTATTTATTAATTATTATTTATTAATAAAAAAATAGGTTATATCAATATATTAGGTGTTGGAATTAATTCGTAGCGTTTTTAATGAAAGAATGTTATTTATTTCACATGAGCATTAAAAAATACATTAATGAAAGTACTTCCCATCACTTGTAAAACGCTACGAATTAATTCCAACACCTAATATATATATATATATATATATATATATATATTAGGTGTAGTAAAAAGAAATCCATTATTTTTCCAATAGATGGCTTTAGTAATTTGTCACGCGTAGACGAGATACAGATTACTAAAGCCATCTATTGGAAAAATAATGGATTTCTTTTTATTACACCTAATATATAATAATATATACATATATATATATATATATATATAAAATAGTAAAAAGGGGAACATCATATAGTGGAAACAATTATTTTATGAGTGAGGCATTGGAAAAAAATCAATTTCAAATAGAATTATATGATTTTTTACATAATATTGATTCCTCTAATTATTCTGCGTATAAAAGTATTATTGAGGTTAGGTGAAAGAATAAAAAAATAGAAAGAGAGAGGAACAAATGGAGAGGGAGGGAGGGAGGAGGGGAGAGAGAGAGAGACGAAGGTATTTTAAACTTTCTGACATATGTTCATATATTAAAATGTTAACCATCTTATAAGCTGTTAATTTTTCGATTCTTCTACCTTAATATTTTTGTACACAGAATAACTAGAAGAATCATATTAAAAAATCATATAAGATCATTGATGGGGGAAGACGCCACATTTAAGCCTTTATTCTTGAATAACTTCTTAATGTTATTAAATTAATGAACGAAAAAATATTATTTATATTCTAGTAATCTTTCTTTAGTTATACAAATCAATGAATTAAACTTTTGATGTTCCATATTATTAGAAAAAATTGATATGTCCCTGCAAAAGTGACATTTTTCCTCTATATGTATATACGGGTAAGATGCCACCTCCTATGGGAAAAGATGTCACAAACAATTAAATAATATAATACAATATAAACTTGCATATTTTACTTATTTATAGTCCATAATCAAGGATTTAAGCTATAAGAACATATAAAAATAAAATGACGAAATATGAAAGAGAATAATTTAGGAAATAAGCTGGACATACTTTTATTTATTTAAACAGCATTTCATTAACTTAAAATATTTTAAATTATATAATGAATTCAAAATTTTAATTCATAAAATCGTTTTAATGACGGTTTCAAGCAGGAAAAAATGTTTTGTATTTACTGTCATCTTATTCCCAAGTGTAAGAAGAATATTCAATTGCAACTTTTACGCATATAAGAATATTACAAATTATAATCTATATCATCCACATGACCTCCAGGAACTGATTAAAATCGTATATCATTTGCCTGATTTTATAATAAGCATTGAAATATAGACCTTAGCAATTAGCATATCAAATATTATAAAGAACATGTTTCACGATCTAACTTTTCATATTTCGTATAATCTTTACCAATCGACTTTGTCATGAACATGTTCATCTCTGCCGATAATTGCGCTGTTTACCATACAGTCATTACGGCCAACGCATGTTCTATAAAAAAATTACAAACAAAGTGGCGTCTTCCCCCTTGTGACATCTTCCCTTGAATTACCTTAATTCTATTTTAATAAATAAAGAGTTGATCTTAAAATGTTTCTAACGTCTCCACTTATAAAATAATTATTTTCGTTACATGATGTCTTTGTAATAAACTCTCTCTTTGTAATAAACACATTAGTATAAACTACTTTTTCAAGTTTCTTCAAATTTCGTCAATAATTAAATCGGTCACTTTATATGAATCACTCTGTATATAGTGTGGTTCAGTAACTGCGTAAGATAATATCTCCATTATCGTTGATACGCGGAAATGTCTAAGGAATAAATTGTTTGGTTCGAAGGGACACTTTAAGATGGGAATAATTTTTTGTCAAGATCATATTTTTAGAGATTTCAATGTAATCAATGTAATCAATTTTTTAAATTGGATTATATATTTCTATAATTAAAGCGTAATAGCTGAGATCAAGAGGAATCTTACAGTAACCTTCAGGTGACTTTGAGTACGAAATATTCAGAAATTTTGAAGAATAATAAAATAAGTACAATAGAAATATTAGTAAAGGAAAATTTATTGTAATAGGTATTCAAAATTATTTCCATTGATTTCTAAACATTTATTAATTCGATTATGAAAAAAGCGTCGCACATTTGCGCAGCATTTGGAATGAATCACAACAACAAAAGCTTATTAGATTCTTTCTTTCATTTCATAACGTGCTGTAGATTTTCATCGAAAAAAACTTCTCTTTCATAGAGCCTCATAGATTATCATTATTAAAAAAGATTCATCTATCCTTACATCTATGATTTCAACAAGACAGTGTAACGTTCTTCTCGCAATGTGAATATTTTATATCCAAAAAAAAGTATGACTCCTTGGCCGCCGCGTCCTCCTGATATTAATCCCCTAGATTGCTTTATTAAAGAAAAACCTTTTTTCGAAATCTACAACATATGACGAAATGAAAGAAAAAATCTGATAAGCTTGTACTGATGTAACACTCCAAATGTGCAATCCTCTTTTCATAATCGAACAATGTTTTAAAATTACGAAAATAATTATGAACATTTTTTACAATAATTATAAATATTCCTTTACTAATCTTTCTACTAATCTTTCTACTAGTCTTATTTGTATTCATTTCCCAAAATTTCTGAATTTTTCGTATTCAAGGTCACATGAATTCAAGTTCATTGTATATAAGTTATTAGATTCGTTTCAATAGCAGTTATTACTTTATAATAGTAAAAATAAGTAGTCTTATTTTTTTAAAAAATACGACCTTGAAATCTCTAAAAATATGATCTTAAGGAAAAAATGATTAATACAAAGTATCTTATAAGATCATAATGTGACTATACAACGAATTGGAAATAAAGGCCATAAACGGTCTTTAGTGTTGAAATAATTTTGTATGAATTTATATACTACATATCCAATTCTTCAATCTATGCACCGAATTTATTTTTAATCTTGAAACGCAATTCTGACAGAATAGTAATATCACAAATTAAATTAACGAGTAATTTAACTACATTGATGACTAAAAAAAAATTTCACAATACTTCGAATGAAACAATTTATTTCTTAAGCATTTTCGCATATTATTAACGGTAATACAGATATTACCTTGTAACAGAGAGACCTTGTAACAGAGAGTTACTGAGATATTTTATATAAACACATACCAGCCAAAAGATTCGAGCCACTTAAATAAGTAGTTCGAGATATAGAATTAAAGTTTATAGATCATAAAATTTATCATGTACTCTTCGAAAACACCACCTTAACTGGAGAGCAGAGAAGAAGGTCAGAACAAGGTTGCCACAGAAAATGAATTTTAAAATTCCCTGACTTTTGCAGGTTTTCCATATGAAAATAGAAAATTTTCCATGAATAATATAAAATAAGTAAATTTTAACATTTAGGCTCATGGATTGTAAAAAAATTAGTCTATATTATTAACACCAACGCAAAAAAAGCTTAGTAGCATAGTATAATTTTGGATGCAAATTTAAACAGCAAAAAATAAATTAGTTTTGGAAAAAAAGAATGCAGTTATGACGAAAAAGAAGGATCGAATAAAAATACTGAATAAAATATAAATTTTAATTATTTTATTAAAATCGTTTAAAAAAAAGTTAAAGTGCACAAGTTTGAACGTTGACTATAAACATCAGATATAATATTTACAAAATTATAACAATTATTTGAAATAGGAGCAGTTTCAGGAAATTGTGAGTAAATTTCGAAATTCCAGGCTTTTTTACATTTTCTCGGTTTCCATGGCCAATTTCAATTTCCCTGACTTTTCCCGGTTTTCCAGGTCTGTGGCAATCCTGTCAGAAAATTTCAAATGACATGTGAAGTCGAGTGAGGATTCATTTGAAAAAGCTTTCCGAGATGAGAACTACGCAGGGTGACTGACATTTCTATACTATTTCTATTCTATATTCACAGAGTTATAATCATTATTGAATTTTTGTGATAGCGAGAGCTCATAGCGAGGACGTAAGAAAGATAAACCATACGGGCACATGTGTTCCTGAGAGAGGAGGGGAATGTACGGAGCAATAGATTGTTAAAATTTGACAAAAGAAACATCTATACGTTATATTACTATAACTACTGACGGATGGCAATCTTGATTTACCATTCATAAATTGCCATAGTAAAGTGTTATTAACATAAGGTTGGCCGAAACCACCATCATCAACAACAGATAACACGACAACGTACTCTTGTTACTTACTTATATCTAAACGATATAAATAAAGATATTAGCAAATAAAGTGAGCCTCTTTACATGGTGCCGAAACTCGAGTAAAAGTAAGAAAGCAGATAAAAAGAAATAGTCAATCAAGATGCTCGGCGGAAGTTCAAATACGCAGGAACACGACGGTATGGTCGGACTTAAACCTCCAAAAGTTTTCTACATCAATAAACTAGAGGAATTTAGCTAACGAGTGGAAAAAATGGATACAAATTTACGAATGGTACGAAATAGCCATAGGTATAGCGAAAAAAACCACCGAAATACAAGTAGCTACGTTCATGTCGATATTAGGATTGGATGCAATAGAGATATTTAACTCTTTTAATCTAAGTAGTACGGAAACCAAAAACAGTCATTAAACAAAAATTTCAAAACTTTATTCCAAAAATTAATGTAACGTTTTTGAAAGATATATATTCAATAAGTCTGTTCAAAGAACAGAAGAAATGTTTGATGATTATTTGACTTCCTTAAGATTAAAGACAAAAAATTGTGACTTTGGCGAATTAGAAGACAGTCTGATTTGCGATCGTATAATGGTTGGAATCAATAATCATCAATGATAGTGTCAGAGTTAACTTCAAACTGGATATAGGTGCTCAATGTAATGTGATAACAAAAAAAAATCGCAGAAGAGCCTAGTAATCAAACAGT
The DNA here is from genome assembly GCF_024713525.1 of Acromyrmex echinatior. Classification (NCBI taxonomy): domain Eukaryota; kingdom Metazoa; phylum Arthropoda; class Insecta; order Hymenoptera; family Formicidae; genus Acromyrmex; species Acromyrmex echinatior. The sequence goes on from NC_141857.1 coordinate 9,561,307, forward strand.
CCACAACGAAGTTGTTGAAGACTTTTTCAAATCACACAGTAATTGGAGAAGCAGTCACCAAGGTAACGCACAAAAAAAGCACACTCATAGAATTTTTAATTGTAGACGAAAACTTACAACCAATCTTGGGTAAAAATACATGTGTAAACCTTGGCTTGATAAAACGTATGGACTTAATTAAAGAAGAAACAAGTTAGATATTCGAGGGATTAGGTTGTCTAAAAAATTTCAAATATGACATAGACCTAGTGGACAATCCAAAACTAACAATATGCCTCCCAAGAAGAATTCCACACGCTATAAAAGAAGATGTCAAGAAGGAACTGGATAAAATGGTAAAACTAAACATAATTGAACCGATTACTGAACCAACCGAGTCGGTTTCGCCAATGGTAGTGGTGAAACAGAGAAACAAAATCCGAATGTGCATCGATCCATCAAATTTGAACAAGAATATTAAAAGAAGACACTATTCACTTAAGAGTTTAGAAGAAATCGCTGCCAAGTTACATGGAGTCAAATGGTTTTCGCTACTGGATTGCAAAAAAAGATTTTGACAAATTCAAGTACACCACGTACAGCCAAATATCTAATCTTCGCTACACCATGGGGTGTATTCGCTACAGCAGCAAGAGGATGCCGTTTGGATTAGCTTCAGCTCCAAGTAAAAAAGAAGTATTCCAACAAGTAATGTCAAATCTATTAGAAAATATGGAAGGAGTAGAATGTTCGATATGGACGACATGGACGATATCTTATTGTTTGCCTCCACTCAAACAGAGCTATAAGAAAGTGATTACTAAGTTAGAATATGCTGGTTTAAAACTGAACAAACAGAAATATATATTCCAACAACAAAAAGTTAAATTTTTAGGTCATTTAGTATCAAAGGAAGGATTAAAAGCAGATCTAGATAAATTACAGGACATTCAGTTATTAAATAAATATATATTCCATCAGTTATAAAAACACTGATATATTCCATCAGTTATAAAAACACCCACAAATATGAAACAAGTTCAATGATTCCTTGGTATCATCACTTACTTCGCTAAGTTCATAAAAAATGTCGCCGAGTTAACTGCACCGTTAAGACAATTAACTGAGAAAGATTATAAATGGCAATGGAATAGTACACATGAATTAGTTTTTCAAGAACTTAAAAAATGCTTAGAAAATACACCAGTATTAGAATATTATAATTCATCAAAGCCGATTTATATTATCAGTAGCAGCACAGCTTTAAGCGCGGTAATGCTACAGGACAACCAGCCTATTAGCTATAATACAAAAGCATTAACTAAAACTCAAATCAATTATAGCCAGCTAGAAAAAGAAATGCTAGTTATAGCATATATCACAGCTTGTAAAAAATTTCACATGTACATTTGGGATCACAAAAACGTAAAAATTGAAAGCGACTACAAATCATTGAAGTCAATATTTAAAAAGTCACTTCATTGCGCCCCTTCAAGATTGCAAAGAATGTTATTAGAAATCATAACATACAATTTAAATGTAAAATATAAAAAAGGAACTGAGCTAGTAGTGGCAGATATACTCAGCAGGGATTGTGAGGTAAAAAAAGAGCCGGAGGAGGATTCAGACAGGATACTTATAGTTCACGTAGTAATACCATTCTCCTCGAAAATCAAACAGCAAATTAAAAACAATATCAATCAAAACGGAGAACTAAAATTGCTAAGCAAAACTATAATCAAAGAATGGCAGCATTCAGAAATACAGCCAATTTTGCATAAATACTGAACCTACAGGGATCAACTATCATTCATCGTCTAACTATCATAGATGACTTCATACTCAAGAATAATAGATTATTAATATCTCAACTATTCATCAAGAAAGTGATAGAACAGAGTCACTTAGGACACAAAGACTTCAAGGAACATTGAGGATGGCTCGTAATTCCGCATTCTGGCCAGGAATGACCAAGGATACACGTATATACAACAATGCCAAGCATGTCAAAAAGTACAAAACGACAACCTTCAGAACTCATTTACCTTTAAGAACCACCATACAGACCATGGTCCCAAGTAGCATCTGATATATTCCACTTAAAAGGACAAGATTATTTAATTATAGTAGATGCATATTCAGGATTTTTTAACTTTGTTAAACTATCAAATATAAACAGTACGATAATCATCAAAGCCTGCAAAATCTGGTTTTCTACTAGAAATTGAAATTCCAGACATACTATTAACAGATAACGGACGCCAATTCACTTCTGAAGAATTCAGCACATTCGCTAAGCAATGGAAGTTCTAACAGAGGTTCTCCAGTTCCAGAATTTCCACGTTCCAACGGATTAGCGAATGTTATGTGTAGGATGCTAAAAAACTAATTAAAAAATGTAATAAAGAAGGTTCGGATATTCTGCTAGCATTATTACATCACAGAAACACATCTAGAGGTAATCTAGGATCACCAGTTCAACGATTAATGAGCCGTCAAACAAAAACGTTAATGCCAGTTAATAAAAAATTGCTTCATCCACAAGTAATACCAAACGTCCAAGAAAAATTAAAAATGATTCACAAAGAAGAGAAAAAGTACGCAGACGTGAACAAACGCAGTATATCGAAATTCAAGCAAGGAGAACAAATATTATTCTGTAATGAGAAGCTGGATACCAGCCACCACAACAATAGTTGATAAAACACTAAAACCACCCTCCTACATCATCAAAACAACAGATGGTAGACAACTAAGGAGAAGTTGGTTTTTGAAACCTTTAAAGAAGACTACAACAAATTAGTTGAGTACAAGTCAGTTTGAGTCTAGCATCGTAGAAGAAGGAATAAAACAAATATCGAATATTCCACATCGAAAAAAACAAATAGAATAGCCCGGATAGATACTCTCTGGAACAATCAGAGAAAGCAGACGACCTATTATTAGTGCAAGAACAAACAAGTGACTCCCAAGCAACACCTGTTCTCAAATCGCGTTATGAAAAGACAATCCGTCCTAAAAAACTTTTAGACTGCTAACTATTCAGTTTACAAAAGAAGGAAGATGACGGATGGCAATCCTGATTTACTATGTGCATTCATAAATCCATAGTAAAGTATTTTTATTAACATAAAATTGATCATACCGAAACCACCATCACCAACAACAGACAACACGACACAACGTACTCTCGTTACTTAATTGTATCTAAACGATATAAATAAAGATATTCGCAAATAAAGTGAGCCTCTTTACAAATCAAACATTTTAGTTATTTAACAAAAAATTAAATAACAAAAAATTGAATATCCAAAACACGCATATTTACCCAGATAGCCAAGTTTGTAGAAAGCAGATTTTTTAAATTCTGCTACACATTGTGTCAACAAAATGACAAATAGAATTAGATGTACACAATACCTACTGTTGATAGACTACTAGAAAAAACGTAACAGAATCCGCAAGCGTCAGATAATGTTGACAAGATCTGCTCAGTTTTTGCCAACAATTTGCCAACATTATATCGACAGACGATATTAACAGAACACAAGCCTAATGCGGACGCAGTTGATGGCAGACTGCCGTCATTTTCTGCTCGAACCTGCTGACAGTCTGCTAGAACGTTGCAGACATTTGGCTATTTGAATATATTTCAAAAAATACATAATACAATAAATATATATAAATTATATTTGAAAAACGACTTGCAGTCATTCAATACTGCAAGATTAATGAATTGCAAGGTCCATCCATTTTTAATTTGAGGCTTACATAAAAATTAAAACATATATGAAGACACAACACACGCGTGCGCGCGCGCACGCACCAACACACACGCATACATACTCAACTCCACACCCTCTCCCATTCACTCAAGGACACGCGTCTCTACACGAAGCCTTATTTTTCTTATGTTCTCACCGTGGGTTTTTGCTATCATAAAATCTCAATAACAGTATTTGAACGATTGTAATTCTGCGAAAAAAATCATAAAAATGTCAATCAACTCATGTTATTCTCATCTCTCTTTTAAATGAACCCCTACTCGATCTTACATATCATTATTTAAGATTTCCGGGGATATTAAGGTGAATGATTATCGAAGTTAAATCACAGATTTTACAATCCCATTGTATTCCTACAAATTTTAATTCTATATTTCGAACTGTACAGAGATTTTTAGATTCAAAACTTTATATGCGGGCACTGTATATGCATATACAGAATGTCTCATTTTAATTGGCCCAGGCAAATATCTTGAAAAATATAGAAAATTCGGAAAAATGTTTCAGACAATAATTGTAAAATTCAAAGAGCGACATAAAACCCTAGACACAATGTAACAACAGTAATGAGAACAGCGATAGGAATAGCTTAGAAATAAGCGATATATAACTGTTACCTCCCGTTGCACAATGCGAGAGAAATAAAAATGTCAACCAATCTGATCTCGCATATAGATTGCAGTATATTCTTCCATCTGCTTCAAAGTTATAGCACATATAAACAAAATGAAAAATCTGAACACTGATTGGTAGACTATAAGGTGATAGACACAAATTCCAACTCGTCAGAAATTTAGCACTATTACTTTATTCTGTGTTGCTATGTGCATATACATTCCCAAATGTTGGATGCCTCTGTTTCTAACGCTATCGTTATTTCTATCACTATCGCTGTTTCGCATTTTGTTTAGGAGCTTAAGAAGATATCACTTTGATCTTGGATGCCTATCGCCAAGGTAAGATTAAGGTCACTTAGAATTTTTATATGGAACCCTCCATTTTTCCTTATGTTTTCATGCAGCTTACCTCAAAATCTTTTCAAAACATAATACAATAATTGTTCATAAAATACTTTCCGAATTATAATTCTTGGAAGTATTACAATACCGTCGGCATTAGCATACAAGATATCCAACCGACGGCTAAATTTCCTGAATGTTGTTCAGGATCATAATTTAGATAACATTTGTCAAGCTGTTGGAGGTTGTATCCTTCTTTTCATTATTAAAAAGTGATCTTGACTTGATCACAAGTTTTGTTTGAAACGATTTTCCGTATTTATCATAGTTTTCGAAAAATCTTAATGCATTATTTAAAATGGGCCTGTACATGTATATATGTATACATAATTTTACATGTACATATAATATATATTATATGTATGTGTGTGTATACACACAGAATATATACACACAGAGTATATAGGCTATGTTCAGCAGAAAAAGCAGCTTTGCAACTGTTGTAAAATTCTTCAATATGATTGATTCTTGCTTTTGGTTCCTTATAGATCTAAATGTATAAATCAATCATATTGAAGAATTTTATAACAGTTGCAAAGCTGCTTTCTCTGCTGAACGCAGCCAAAATAACCATTTCAAACTCGTTTTTAAAAAAATGTACACTTGAAAAATGTTCCAGAGAAAAGTATAGCAGTTAGTGCAACCTTGGATGTTGATCACGTAAAAATTATTTCGAAATTTTTAAATAGAAACCCCTATCTTTGATTACATATTTTTGTAGTTAACCTTGAGAGCTTTTCCAAAACACTATAATATTAGGTGTTGGAATTAATTCGTAGCGTTTTTAAATGAAAGAATGTTATTTATTTCACATGAGCATTAAAAAATACATTAATGAAAGTACTTCCCATCACTTGTAAAACGCTACGAATTAATTCCAACACCTAATAAATTCCAAATTATGGACCCTTGAAAGTTACAGTATCAGCAACATTAGCATTATCTAAGGTATCCGATTGATTAAATCTTTTAAGGAGGTTCTCGCGCTACTTCCTAATGATTAGTCAATAGTTTATTCATAATATGTAAAACAATTAAAATAATGGAACAAAAAGATTACTAGCAATATCTTATGCCATTATAAATTAAGTTAATTTTATGTGTTACTAAATATTTTCAAAACGACAACATAAAAGTTGTAAGATGCTCATTTGATATATGTATACGCATCATTCATTTGACATATATTCTAACTTTTTTCATTGAAGAATATAAATTTCTTATAAACTGGTCAGTTTAAATGAAATTTTACAATAATAAATTTAAGTGTTTACTTTATAATAACAATTTTTTCATTACTATCTTATATACAAGTGTCTCAATTTAAAAGAGAATAACTACAAAATAAGATTATATCTTCAACTTGTAATGTAAAATTCTATAAATTTCGAATTAAATATCTTTTCAAAATGATATGGTAAAAGCCAATAAAATTTTTCTAAATATTATTGATATTAACTTTTGTATGACATATATATTATAGACTTATCTTATATTTCATCAAACGCGAGAACCTTCTTAAATGTTTAGGGTCATGATTTTGACATTATAGATCTGTTTTTTTGTGACTGAATTAATGTACCCTTTTGGAACTTAAATAGGTACATATTTGATATTTGGTAAAAACAAGAAAGTTCTAGTGTAAAAATAAAAAACAGATCATATACAGGATATCCTAAAATAATCGCCAAATATTTTGTGTGCTAATAGAGCGGACTAAAAATCTTCTATCATTTTGCAATTTTCGCAATAATTAACAAGATATTATAATAATTATTAAAAATCGTCGGATATTGATTTTCAATAATTTTTTGCTCAAGTACTATCAACTTTACAGAAAAACAGTAAGAAACAAAAATTGTTTATTTTCTTCTCATAGAACTCTAAGAATTTTTTATCACTTTTTAGTACTGCATTGGTAACTATTTTTACCAACATGAGAAAATGCGGTACTAAAAAATTCTGAAAAAATTCTCAGAACTCTATGAGAAAAAAATAAACAATTTTTGTCACTTGCTGTTTTTCTGTAAAGTTGATAGTATTTGTAAAAAATTATTGAAAACCAATATTCGACGATATTTAGTAATTAATATCTTATTAACTATTGCGAAAATTGTAAAGTGATAGAGGACTTTTTGACTTAGTTTAGTCCGCTCTAACAGCACATGAAATATTTAGCGGTCATTTTGGAACATCCTATATATCAAGATCAAAGCCATTAAAGGTTTTTTTTCTTATTTTCATTTTTAAGATAAAAAAGCCAAATCAAATATATACAAGATGTTTATAGTCTATTACAGTCCCTCTATTTTGGAAACAATTCAAAATTATGAAAAATCACGAAATAAAAGCATCGTAGGAAAAAATCCTATCAAGAACTAGTTTTCCGTATGTAAAGAGTGTGTAAAATTGCAAATCGATCGAGCCGTCTTCAAGATATAATGATCACGCGTTTTGAGAAAAAGTTTAAAGTTTTACATTCAGTTATATTTTTCGTTGCTAACGTTTCAACCTTTTCAGTTGCTCATTCAGACAAAACTGTTACCCAACCAACGGTCCATATTTTTGCTTTGAGACTTGTTATTAATAAATACAATAAATAGAAAAAGACCCTTCTTTGACCTGCGCGAATTTGAACCGTCCTGTCGCAGATGCGCCTACCTGTCGTCTTCAACGCGCTCGAACCTTCTCGTCTATAATTTCGTGTAACTTCCTCTATTTTTTGCCGGATTGATTTATAACTCTACAAAAACATTCTTAAAACATTATACTTTAAAAATATGTATAAAAAAATCGATTTTTTTCACCATCTCTATAGATGTATATTCCGTTCAATGAGAGAATGATCATCGGATGAAAACTCGTCCGTTTTGCGCAGGTCTTCATAGCGTTATACAGCGTTATATTGCCTTCTATGCGCAAACCGAAGTCATTCTCTCGTTGAACAGAGTATGTATACTTCCTTAAAGAAATTGAGGTTGTCCTCAAGAATTTCAAATGAATCTCCTCGTAGCATATCATTTGAAAGAACATAAAAAAAGAAAGTTTTTGGTTCAATGCAAAAATAGATACGTTGACCCGTTTGGGAGTCATTTATGTCAAAATTTGAAAAATTCTATTTGTTTTTACCTTCAATATATGTTGGATTCATTACAACAACTGTTTAAAATAGACACCGTTCACTTCTTGATATTGAAATAATCAATTATGAAATTCCTACGTTCTGCACGAACTGTCGATGTCCGAAGCATTTTCGAGTACTGTTTTTTCGCAGTGCGTAAGGTACATTGGCAGAAATTCTATTGTACAGTGACTACGTTTACACGATTTGATTTGCGCCGAACTTATAATATTGATATTAAGAAACTGGTCAATCACAGTCATTCCATTCTTCAGAGGAATAGCTGTAATTGGCCAATTTCACAATATCAATGTTATAACTCAATGTGCTCAAACATGTTCCGAATCACAGCGGAACGGCAGATTGTAAAAATATCTAATAAAATATTTCAGAAAGTAAAAGAGGAATTTTATAATCAAATATTTTATTGTGTAGATTTGAACAATGCTCATTTTGAACAATTACTGCAATAAATTTGACACTTATTGAAGGATAAGAACAAACGAAATTTTTCAAACAAATGAAAGTTTGACATTGAATAACTTCCGAACGGGTCTACCTATTAACCACCGTTCCTGCTGAACGAACAATTTTCTTTTTTCATGCCCTTTCATATTATATACTACATATAGAGAATTCCATTTGAAATTTTTGAATTAAGGGCACCCTCTTGGAAAGAGCAACCTCTCTAATTCCCTTAAAAAAGTAGTTCCTTGAAAATCGAACACGTATTTTGATTTTTCATAATTTTTATTTTTCATAATTGATTTGTTTTCAAAATATAAGAACGATAAGAAACTTTGTAGGCATCTTGTATATCTATCTGTAAGTTCCAAAAGTGTATACTCATGACAACATTCAAGATTCCTGAATACTCACCTCAGCCATATTGATCGTAACGTCATAAACGAGAAATGTCATAAGCTAATTGTAATTGTCTTGCAATTTGTAAATAGAAAGAATTTTAATGAAATAAAATAATAAGATCGCTTTAAAACACTTGTAAAAATGGGCCTGAAACTATCTTTATCTCCCCTCACAGTCGGTAAAGAATCACATAAAAGATAAAGAAAGACATAAATTGCGTTTATTAGTTTTTACTTAATGCATATGTGTAGTCTATTTTCACTTCACAAGTTTTTTTTTACTATTTACTGACTGTCAGGGGAGATAAGAACAGTCTCTGCCCATTTTTACAAGTGTTTTAAAGCGGTCTCATCATTTCATTTCATCTAAATTCTTTTTATTTATTTACATGACATGCAAGAAAAATCAATGTTCAAATCATTTCTCGCTTATAACGTCACGATCCAATATATGGCTAAAGTGATTATTCACAAGCCTTAAAAGATTTTAGTCAATTAGACAATGGCAATATCTTAATTTTTAATACGTCATATTCGAAAAAAATTTAATGAAAAGTACCTCTATTTACAATTTATTATTAAATTTTTATATAATTTATTTTTTTTTTATTTTTTTTTATTTATATATTAATCTTCAGCTCTGGATTATGTACACTTAAGCTGTATAAAACAGTGGTAAGCATTCACAAACCATAAAGATGGGGAAAACTAGAGTAGGGATAAAAAGTTTCATATACCTCCTCTATTAATCCTTCCCCCTCCCTTCCCCCCTCCACAGCATGCTGTGAGAATTGAATGAGAATTTACCCTAATCATTAATAGTCAATATTTTAGTGTATTACACCCACACTCGAGAAACATATCTCGAAAGTACAAATCTCGACAATCTTATTTTAATAATTCAAGAATTTTTGTGTAAGTTTTATTTATCGTTAATAAATGAAAATAGGTTGATTTGTAGTATTTTTTATATTATTTAATAGAAATTCTAAACACTTGAAACAAAGTCTGAATAAATATATAGCTCGATATTCTTAGAAAATGTGTTTAATAATATTTTTCACGTATGTCATTTTTATATTATAATTGTGCATTATTTTACTGTTTATAAAGTTTAAACTCATTTATTAGATTGGTGACCTAACTTCACATTGCCGAACACAAATATAGCTTTTGAAACTAATCGAACTAATGGTATGTTTTACTTAAAGTACGTTCGATTACCATTAAAACTCCACTAGAAAAATCTTTCCAACAATTTTCTCCATAAAAAATTACAAATTTTCAAAGAAAATCCGGTTTTCTCGCGAATTTCAATGTTTTTATTTCTCTTTTTTCTTGAATATTTCGAATATCTTCAATTTTTCGATTTTCGTACCCATTCATTCTTCTTTCTGAATTTTTGGCGATTAAAAAAAAATTTGTTCGTGATTGAAAACGTGAGAGCGACATACTTATGTGCTCCAAAATCTCGAATCAGATATAGCGTGCCAGCTGAGGGTTAAAATATCTAACACTCGAAATCAACTACAAGAATATGATATAAAAAATAAGAATTTGCATTAAAAAATTTCGAAATGATTTTTACGTAACTCCAACAATGCTATCCAAAAGAGTGTTCTGATTCCCACCTCGGTGCTTTTCGAGTGTTATATCATCCTCGTTCAACATTCAGTAAATAATAAGGATGATATAATATCCTGCCAGGAAGCACCCAGATCTCCATCCAAATATGTTCCAAGGTCACACTAACATTTCTATTAATATGGCACTTAGAATCCTATATCTTTTGTCTGGAAAATTTTTCAAGAAAGTATACATTTCTTGAAGTAACCTGATATGGTTGCTCTTATACTTTATATGATTATATTAATATGTATATTTTTGCAGAACAATTCTGTGAATAACATTTACCAAAAATTCTAAATGTTTCTTCTTCTTGCAAAATAGGTAAATTTCTCCTTCCAGTTTTTTCTATGACTTTAATGTTAACGATGGATTTTTCTGGTAGTGATACTCCAAACATTAACTCTGAAATTCTTGCAAGAGGAAAATCTAAAAAATATTTGTGGTATTACAAAATTGTCACAATAATATACAAGGTGTTCAGCGCAATAGTATGTATGATTTTTCACACTTTCGACAGTTAAAAAAGATTGAAAAGTCAGTATTCATCTATTTTATATAGGCTATAACATACGATAAAAAAAATTTTTTTAAATAACATATAATTTTTGTTGTAATATTATAGGAATCTTCAAGACAAATTCAAATCACTGTTGAAATATCACTTTTGTTGATGTTTTATTGATTTTATTGCATATTTTATTAAATAAGTAGATATATGTATATATATATGTATGTATGTTCTGTGTTCTAGTCAGAGGTTGTACTGCTGTTACAAATTTGATATTAAACATCAATAAAATCAATAAAACATCAATAAAAGTAACATTTCGGTATTAATTTAAATTTGTAATTAAAGTTGTAATTAAAGTTGTAGCCTATATAAAACAGATGAATATTCACCTTTTAACTGTTTTTCAATAAGTCGGAAGTATCTGAGAAATCATATGGATTGGACTGTTGAACGTCCTAAATATCTTTTAAATAATTTTATAATAGTATACTCACAAATATTAAATGTCTTAAGTTGATAATCATTTTTCTTGTAAATATTAGCTTGTACACATACTTCTTTCATTTTTAGATTCCTATTCGTGATCCTATTAAATGCATATTAGTTATAGGTACTTTGAATGTTAAGTTCATAAAAATCAAATTTGGATTATTTTTTATCTTACCGATTTATTGGAATAACATATTTGCACTTATCAGTAGAAGAGTTTGTGTATGACATTTGTGGTTCCCTTAGTTTAATATTTCCAGATTCTAATAGTTTATAACGTTCTTGAAGATTTCCTATTTCCAGATTCTATACATTAATAGATAATGTTATCATATATTTTTGTGATATTGAGCAAAAGAATAAAACTCACTTGTAATTCTAATCGTGTTTTTAGCTGTTCTTTTTCTTTATAAATTTTGTTAATCTCTGATCTATGACGATTGGCTTGTTCTTCAATTAAACGCATCTTTTCTAATTTCTCATTTTCAACTCGTAACTGAGTTTGTTGTAGTTGTTGCCGTAAAAATGCAGTTTCACCATCTTTAGTTATAAAATCATTCAACAATTTTTTGTTTTCAGTTTTTAATTTTTCCAATTCTTTACCATCTACAAATATATGTAAAAGAAATCATGAAAATAAAGATATTTTTTTTGTAATTATCAGTATTTCTACAATGATATTACCATGTACAATAATTTTATTGCTCTTTTGGAAAGTTGAATTATGATCTTTTTTATCTATTAACTTATTTCTAAACTGAGAATAATTCATTTCTGTTATGTTTTGATGATTCTGACTTGTACTCTGTACATTCTTTGTTAACAAGTCTGAGTTAGACTTTTCTATAGCTTGTGGTAATTTTGAACATGATGTTTCATTATAGGCAGTTGTTCTCTCTGGAAAATCTGATTTCACCGAATTCAAATCATGTAGTCTTAAATTATTTAACAAGTTAGTCTCCTTGAAAGTAAAGATTCAGATTATAAATAAATTTCATGGCACATTTTAAAACTAAACTTACATCAACAGCATTACCTGTACACAAGCTTGAGATGCAATTAAATCCATTTCCTCAATTTCTTCTTCGTCAAAATCATCACCCCAAAGATCATCATTCTGAGCGTTTTTATTCGTAGAAATTTCTTCCTGTATTCTATGATACTTCAAATTCTTATTAGGAATATCAAATTTTGCCCGTTTCGCAGGCATTCGATAATCATCCATTATTGTCGCCTCGGAGGGCATAGAGTGTTTAAATGTATGATATTTGCGATACAAGCGAACTCTTAAGGTGCATTACATGTAAGCGTCAAGCGTCACGCTTAAACACAATAAGTACAGGGAATAACGAGCCGTCCAATCAGAGCTCTGGTGTATAAGTTCGATATTATATCCCAGAATCTCTGATTGGCTCTGACAGCTCATTATTTTTTGTTGCCTGTGCCTGTTTAAGTCTTTACAAGCTGGCGTTTTATCCCCACTCCACCGCTACGCAAAGCAGTTAAGTTAGTTAAAAAGCTTTTCGCTATCGCCTCTATCCTTTTCATGGAGAATAAAGGATCCGTTTCGAATTTCGAGCATGAAACGCATGATGCATCATTTGTTGTTGTTTACTAATTAATAAAGATGGATAAAACGATACATCGTACATTTCATGTGTAACTTGGAACGCATCCAAAAACTGGCGAAGTTACTTCCACTATGCCGCGAATAAAGAAGCGTTAAACAATTCAAAAAATTGATCAATAAAAAAATGCTTTGAAATATTTGGCCAATCAAGTGGGCCATAGTCAGAGTCAGCTTGCTTCGCTCATAATTGGATAGTGTCGAACTTCAAGCATTTATTCATTGGATTCATCATTTTGGCGAAAATTGATGAAGATGATTGACGATGTCAGTGCTAGCAGCCAATACGATGACAAGATTCTAATCTACTAGCAATCCAGCAGGAAAACAAGCATCATGTGCCGCAGACTTTAAGCCAATCAGTAATCAGTAAAACACGAAACCACAACAGCGGTGAACGAATAACTTCTGATTGATTACGCGATACGCGAGATAAATACACCTCATGGGATTCTAACTTTAGTTCTGCATTACACAGTTCAGTTTAGTTCAGTTCTAGTCCAATGACAGTTCCTTGTGCAGGAACAGAAAACAAATCTTTTTCTCTTCTTTTGTGCTAGAACCAAATTGTAATTTCGCGCGTATCAAGGCCCCTAGTCTTGAAAAGAAACGTATACCAAAGTAAAGTTTATAAAGCAGTTCTACATTAGTTGCAAGCCGATTGCGAGTTTGTTGCGACAGCCAATATAAAGCATTGATTTCAAAATGCAAGCTTCAGATTGGCTGTCGCAACAACTTGCGATCGGCTTGCAATTAATATAGAATCGACTTAAAGGAAATACTAGAGTAAACGTCACGTATATATACGTCACGTATGCATACTCTTTAGACTTTTGTATCTTGTATGTTTCTTTTCAAGAATAGCGCCCTTGTGATCGCACATCCGATTACATGCGCCAATGGTGTTCTTTTCGTGATTGTTAAGCGGGGAATACAGACTCTTGTATAATGCATAACACATGACGCATGAGAAAATCAACCAATCAAAGTGTTTTATTTCCTTCCTTTCTGTGAAATAAAGAACTCTGATTGATTGATTTTCTTATGCCTCATGTTTTATGCGTTATATAAGAGTCTGTGCTCCTCGCTTTAAGATATATTCACACAACTTGCATAGTCGCATAAATGTATACATAACGAAAATTATCCAATCACATTTTACGTGCAACTTTGTAAGAGAAATGCAATTGGATAATTGTTTTTATGCATATGTTATGCGCGGCTATGTAAGTTTGTGTAGATATACCATAAAGCGGAGAACACAGAGCCTTGCATAACGCATAATATATGAAGCATAAGAAATTGAATCAACTAGGGTTCTTTATTTATTATTCATGAAAAGGAAGGAAACGAAGGACTTTGATTGGTACATTTTCCTATGCATTACGTGTTATGCGTTATGCAAGAGTCTGATGCTCCCCGCTTAATAGGCTTTTTATAACAAACCATAAGTAATAAATCAGAAGTCAGAAACTAGAAACCAATCACAGTCGAATATTGAGAAGAATAATATTGACTATGATTGGTCAATTTTTAGCTTCTGACTTCTGGTTTATTACTAATAGCTTATTGTAGAAAGCCTCTAAGATTTCAGCTTATCAGATATCAGTTACACCAGAAAACACGGTTTCTGATACGTTGAAATCTTAATATTTATTCCTATTCTTAATATTTCCTCCATTGTGCGCAGGGTCTTACATTCGAAAAATTTTGGATAAATTTCTGCTAGCGGATTTTGCTGTCACCGTGGATTTTTGCTGATAAATACGCAAAATTATTCATTTTCTGCGTGTGTGCAGTTTACACGATGGATACGAGATAATGAATGATAGATAAATGTGTCTAGTACAGGAAGCGGTGACGACTTGAGCCGTCACTTAAGTAACCTAGTGCTGTCAGTCGCCACAGATCGGCACAGGTCGATGTCGATAGTATTGTCGTCTGTCCGTGGCCGCGCTTGCGATGCGTCTACTGTCGTGGTGTGTTTCTGCACATGGCCGTGCCGCTTGGCGGATCTTTACGTTGTTCCGTGGCATTCGGCAATCCGCCACTGGTAAACGTGCGTTTTTATAACGAATTGTGCTCGCTGTTAACGGGAAACACGCGTTTCTCTTACTGAAATGTGTGGAAAGCTGATTTTCGTAACGCGAAAGATACTCGGTCGATGGGAAATGCACGACTATTTATCTTTCACGCTCACTGTTAACTTGCATGGGTTCTTATCATAGACATCGTTTGGTATTTGACGCACCGCGATGCAAATTGCTATTTTCTCGGAACGATTTCTCGTCGCGATCATTACTCTTCTGTAATGTATTTTTTTTCCAAAGATATTCAAAGTGATTATACAGAGGCATCGAGTACAATCGTCACGCGATATTCAAGGACATGAAAATATCTCGAATTCTATGGAACACAACACGTCTCACGTTTTCTATTCTACAACTTTACAAGAATTTTTTTTATCACACACAATGTAAATTAGTGATACTTTCTCTGTTTCCACAATGATTATTCTTATCAGTCAATCTTGTACAAAAAAATTATTTTTTGTTCAGTATATTTATGAGCAGTAACAATTTTTTTCTAAGATAAAATTTTATGAATAATGAGTATAATTTGTTCCGTTAAAATAATACATATATCTATGTATATTATTCTTAATAGGATATAATTTTTAGGATTGTATTTACTGTTTTTAAAAGAATTGTATTACGCTTCACATCCACCATGACTACATCCTCCGAAGATGTCCTGATGCAAGTGAGTCAAGTGCGTTATAAAAAAGGAGATGGTACCTTATATGTAATGAACGAACGAATAGCATGGATGCTTGATAACAGAGATACTGTTTCTGTCAGTCATAAATATGCTGATATTAAATGTAAGACTTTAAGAAGTTGTGTACAAATATAACAGATTGATGTAATTGGTTCAATAATGTGTTAGCTTATATATATGTATACACACATACACACACATACACACACATATACATATGTGTATGTATGTTTATTCATATATGTTATTGTGAAATAATATATATAAATTATAAACTGATCAATAAACAAATAAAATTATTGAGTTCTTCTTTGTAGTACAAAAAATATCACCAGAGGGAAAATCAAAAATACAACTACAAGTAGTGTTACATGATAGCACATCATCTACATTTCATTTTGTAAATAAAAATGGACAAGAAGCACAAATTAAAGATCGCGACGATGTAAAAGAGTTATTGCAACAATTACTACCAAAATTTAAACGGAAAGTTAACAAGGAGCTAGAAGAAAAAAATAAGTAAGGTTAATTTAATTTAAGTTAATATTTGTGAAGAGTACTTCATGAATAATTGATGAGACAATTTGTTTACAAATACATTTCTTTTTTTTTAGAACTCTTCAAGAACATCCTATGTTGCTTCAATTATATCGTGATCTAGTAATTACGCAAGTTATATCATCGGAAGAATTTTGGTCACAACATGCTGCAGAGTATACACAAGCTAAAAAGATACAACGTCAAGAGATAGGTGTCAATAGTGCTTTCCTGGTAATACTGCTTCCTTTTATAAAAATGTTAGATTTTTGCTCAACATATAAATTCTAAATAACGGATTAATCGAATTTTTTAGGCAGATATCAAGCCACAAACTGATGGTTGCAATGGATTAAAATACAATTTAACTGTCGATGTGATAGAATGTATATTTAAGACTTATCCAGCTGTTAAAAGAAAACATCAAGAAAATGTGCCTCATAAAATGTCAGAGTCGGATTTCTGGACAAAATTCTTTCAATCACATTATTTTCACAGAGACCGTATCAATACTGGGACCAAGGATCTTTTTACCGAATGTGCCAAAATAGATGATCAAGAACTTAAGAAAGATCTTCAAACTGGGATAAATGATCCTTTGGTAGATATTACTTCCTTTGAAGATCAAACACTAGATGAAAATTATGGAAGTGGTTGTAGTAAAGCAGATAAAACATCTGGAAATATAGTACATCAAAATATGATCAAGAGATTTAATCAACATAGCATAATGGTTATGAAAGCTAGCACTGCCAAACAGTTGATACAAACCAATCAACCACAATTAAATGGATCTACACCATCTGCAAGTAAAATAGCAAACAACGAACCAGATGATGAACCAAAGACTAAAAAAGTACAACTTTCCATTCCATTTGATGCATATATAATTTATGTTTGGTAGGATTGAGGATGATTTATTTAACCTTTTTAAATACATTTTTACAGCGTAGAATACAAGAGAAGATAACTTATGATGATCTTGATAAGAGCTGTGACATAAATACAAATAATGGAGCACCATTAAATCTGATGCATGTAGATAGATATTTGCATGGACCTATACCAGACTGCGGAAGTACAGAACCAACTTCGGAAGAATTGTTCATTACATTAAATCACTTAAAAAAAGAAGCTTCTGGATGGTTATCCGGTAGTACATTACCGCGACAAACAGCTACTTCTTTAGTTAGTCCAGCTGCGGCAGTATCAGCTTTAGGTGAATTAACACCTGGTGGATCTTTAATGAAAGGTTTCCGAGAAGAAAGTCTTGGACGTAAGAATATATTCTTCATATTATAAATGACATAGTATATATAATTCACTTGTCTTAGCACCAAGGCACTACCGTGTCTCCAGATATTCAGTAAATTATTATTAGTGACTTTACATTCTTTAGTCAATGTGAAATAATTTACATATATATAGATATAAATACATAAGTATAGGTAAATAATTATGTAAATATACATATTATAGAGTTAATACCGAAAGATTTAGAGAAGGAATTACGTAACGTCTATGTGTGTATATGTGAGTTGTTGAGACACTTTTGGCGAAGTTTTCCTCCGACAACACCACAGCTTGAAGAAAAAGCAATCAGAATGCACGAAGCTTTACATAGATTTCATTCCGCTAAACTAAAACCCTTTGAAGTAAGTAAATGTTTATTTCACATATACAAATAAGCAGCATTTATTCATTTATACAAAATTCATTATTTTATAATATATAAATTTCATTTCTCCCAGGATCGTGTGCAAAGAGAATTCTCTGCGGTTAGTCAACACTTGACGAGTCATCTTAATCAATTGTTAACTACCGCATATAGGAAGTTCGCGGTATGGCAACAGCGAAAAATGCAAATGAGGTAGCCCTTCATTAAGGTCCCCGTAAAACAGTAACGTAAATAAAGCAGCAATATTGGTCACATATTGCATTTCTTAATGTTACCGTAATTAGATATTAACGTCGATGTATTTTACAAGAAAAAAACCAAAGCTAAGCCGGGTCTATGTATCCAGGTGCTATCACATACTATTTATTTATTTTTTTTAACGCGATTATAACTTTTTTAAATTTCGTTTTTTAAACTCCAAATCCAATCACAATCGATAATACGTTGATTTGCTTATAAGAAATACAATTTTCAGCTTATTTATTTATTTTTATAACAAATACATTTAAAAATTGCACAGACATTCTAAAAATATCTTACATTCTGGAAAATATGTGTTTATAAATTTATGTAAGAAAATTATATAGTTGCATACAGTTATCTATCATCTATAATATGCGACTGTTTTAGTTCAACTTGTGAGAGAGATGGGCGATTACAAGTATTGTATGATATCAAAGTAACTGTGATACCGCCACTGTACAATCAAGTTTGTTAAAAGTTAGTTAATTTGTTTTGATAATACCTTCGTGATTACAATTTGTATCGATTGTATTTTATTGATTTATATACAATACTTTGTTACTATTTATTTATTATTTGATTTCTGCTTACTTCCATATAATATGCGAAGGTTGAAACGATCCTTTTTGCAGTTGCGATTGAATCAATACGTTTAAATTTAAATCTCTAAATGTCTCAACGAAGTTATAGATTTCCTATCATTTATTCTATTAAGGACACAGTGGCATTGGTATACTTTATGATATCTGCGATATACTCAACTAAGTGTCTTAATTGTTGAATCCTATTTTTCTCTCGTGCTACTAGGTATGGCGATCTGTGAGTTTTCGTAAACTACTTGGTCTTTACTGTAGCAATAAAATTTAGCAGTTTTAAGAATATAAGTACCTATGTTTCTCAATTGATTAATGCTATTATAATTATTATTTAAGGGCCAGCAATAACGCCACGACGAGAAAACTCATTTACACTTTATATCTGCGGTGCAGATACATGTCTGTATTCCACCATATATTTAGCCTTGTAGAAAAAATATTTTGTCATGAAACTCGTTTTTTATTTATATTTTACGAAACTATGAAGCCTCCTAAAGAGCCGAATTTTGAAATTTTATTCTTAAAGATAGTATAATAAATAAAATCATCTGTTTGTTACTCACTTGGTAGGGATATAATTGCGAGGTACCATATTTTGTCTCATAGAAGCTATCTCGTCACGATTTTTTTTTCGGCTTCTTTTTTTATAAAGCTGCAAAGGTGCATACAGAGCTAAATTTTGCAATTTAAGTAGTTTAAACATAATAAATAAAATTTGCACCTCAACTGCATTATAATGCAAATCAAGTGAAATATTGAATTTTTATTGTATTCTTTTTCCGAAAAAAAAGCTCTGTATGCGACTTCAGCTGATTTTCCTGATTGTAAATATCGTAATTATATTGTGATTTTCTCAATATTATAGCTATAATTTAGGATGAAAGAAATTTGTTTTCGACAGAGATCTCCACCATGACTCCTGCCGCCCTAAGAGTCGGTTGTTCCATCTTCGAATAAACTACATGTAACTTATCTACTGGATAAACAAAAGAGTGAGAGCGTAAGAGAGTAAGACAGTAAGATAGTGAGCTGAAATTTAACGAAAGATGGAACAACTCAGTCTAAGTAGTAAAATATATTCTTACATTATGATTATAATAAATATTATTGTGATGACGAATTTTCAATATCACACCTGGATCTTCTCTTTTACCCTAATCTTTCATTTTTAATACATATATTTCTCCCGTATTTTAAAAGTGATATTAAAAAAAATGTAATTTTCAAGTTATTACTACAGTATATACACAGTAGCGTAACTTCAGATTTCAGTGGGCGCAAAATTGAACTGCACATGCGTAAATTAAGGAGGTAACCAATCACGTAACTGACTTTCTATTTCTCTATAGCGTTTTTTTTTTAATGCCATTACAATGTTACGCAAGTCAGGTGCAAATTCACGCAGCGAGAAAATCACCGCGATTAAAGGTCACGTGATCATTCGCTGTTCACTAGCGAGTAATCGCTGTTCGCTGAAATTTTTCGGCTTTTAACGAATATTCGTGAATATTCAACATAAGTTACAAATCTGGTGACACTAGTAGTGTCTCGGCGCTAATCTACATAAACGGCTATGCAAAGATATTTATATGCAAGATGGAAATAATAAATGTAATTAAAGAAGAAAAATAAGTAAATAAAAAATAAAAGTATATTTTCAATTTAATTAGGACATCGCATATGTTCGCATTATATAAAATTACGATTATATCCTATAAATATAAATCTATAAAATAAAAAAAAATCTATATAAATCTATAAAATACAAACACGGTCAATTGAAATATAGCTGCAACTGCAGCTGCTTTCCTTCTTCGTGCATTTATTTGGTAGTAAAAATATACTGACATATAATTTAATAACCATTATATTTGTTAGTTATACCAAGTAATCTAGTTTATAACTGACTTTCTCTATTTAAAATAATAAAAAAAAATTTTATTTCCAATTTATTCAGTACTTATTAAATATTGGGTCATCTAAAAAGTATCCGCGGTTTTTTGTCACTAGATGTGTGTTGACGGTCATATATCTAGTGACAAAGTACCGCGGATACTTTTTAGATGACCCAATATATAACATTTAAGAGCACTTTTAAGCACAATGCAAAGGCAACAACGATAGAAATAGCGATAGCGATAGGAACAGAGGAATCCAACATATGGGAATGCATATGTCAATGCATATAGGACTATGTGCTTATGTGCATTGACGTATGGGCTGCGGTCGATTTGGACGCTTTCAACGCTTTTCAGTACTTCTATTCTTATTTTACGTGTAATGAACGATAAAGAATAATGATTACAAGCGCTTAAAGCGCATGAGCGTCCAAATCGACCACAGCCATGCATTTCCATATGTAGGATTCCTCTGTTTCTATTGCTATCCCTAGCAAACAAGAATGGATTGAAATGAATTGAAATGGATTCAAATTTTCAGAAATATTGATTCACGAATATTAAAATGAATGGTTTTTAATCTTGAATGCATTTTTATTCATTTATAGGAATTGCATGGAGTATATCTCTATGCCTTTCAATCTAAAAATAATATTAGCTTTTTATGTGCATTGTGAATACTCTGTTCAATTAAAAATTTTAAATAAGAAATGCAGTTTTTCAATCCAATTACATCCAATTGAATCTAATCGAATCCAATTGAATCCAATTAAATCCAAAAAAAGTATTCGCTATTTAAAATACGCATTTGGATAGGAAAAAATTTCAATCCATTTTAATCCATTCATTTACTGGATCGCTATTGCTATTGATATTTCTATCGTTGTTGCCTTCGCATTGTGTTTAGGGCTTAAACGGGGAGCACAGACATAACGCATAACACGTAATGCATAAGAAAATCAAAGAAATACCAATCAAAGTCCTTCGTTTCTTTCCATGAAAAAGAACTCTGATTGGTTGGATTTCTTATGTTTTATATGTTGTGCATTATGTAAGAGTTTGTGCTCCCCGCTATAAAGCTTATAACGAAATATAAAAAGTATTGTATTATTGACCTCTGTTAGGACTAACAGTGTTCCACAAACTTGCATAGCCGCATAATCATATGAATAAAAAATATTATCCAATCACATTTTACGTGCGTCGTTATAGGAGAAATGCAATTGGATAATTTTGTTTATGCATACGCGGCTATGAAAGTTGTATGGATATATCCTTAAGCGGGGAGCACAGACTTTAGCATAACGCATAACACACACATAAGACATAAGAAATCCAACCAATCAGAGTTCTTTATTTCATGGAAAGAAAGGAAACGAAGGACTTTGATTGGTACATTTTCTTATGCATTACGTGTTATGCAAGAGTCTGCTTCATGCTTTATACGCACACTTATGGCTCCGACGCACATATTTGTCGCGCGCGACACGATATCCGATAAGAGTATATCTTTAGAATGAGAACATCGTTAAAGTTGTACACTTATTGGATATCGCGTGTCGTGTGCGACGAACATCGCGCTGTGTCGGAGGCATTAATCGGGTTTAATATCCGTAGTTATGAAATTAGCCAATCATAGCTGTTCTTCCGACGAATGGAACGACTGTGATTGGCTTTCATAATTACAGATATTATAATATTAAACTCGATTAAAAGTGCCATGTAAATGTACTCATTAGCCTAGTTTCCATCGAGGATTCAAACCGGTTACATAACATTTTTCTGAAAAACTAGACTGGAAAATGTTGGTACTAACAAAAACTCCTAAGCAACATGATTTTAATTTGTACGGATTAGTAACAACATTGAAGTAGTAAGTCCATAAGAGTCTAAGCACAAAAATTGTCGTAACACTTACTCAAACTTAAATTGTAGACGTAAGTAAATTGCAAGCCAAGAAACGGCAATAAATCGTACGTCATACGCCAAAGCTTGTGCATTACTTTGACAATTCTTGTGCTCAGATCTTAATGACTCCTGCACATTGGATGCGGAAACGCTTGTCGCACGGCAAAATGAGACGCCTAACCAATGAACATATTAGGAGCTGTAAGTTTATTGGCTACCGCATCACATTTTGCTGCGCGGTAAGCATTTCCGCGTCCAGTGTGCAGAAGCCATACGTTCGTCCATAAGTCCATACCGCAACTTACTACTTCAACAGTGTCACTAACCCGTATAAATTAAAATCGCGTTGCCTAGGGGTTTTTGTAAGTACTAACATTTTCCAGTCTAGTTTTCGGAAAAATGTCATGTAACCTTCAAACTGAATCAGAATGCAAGAACCAACCAACTACAGTCCAGTAATCCCTTGTTATAATCGAACAGGGGAATGCTCGATTGGCTGTAATTAGTTGGTTCTTGCATTCTGACCTGGTTCGAACCTTCGGTGGAAACTAGGTCATTGTTGTCACGCAACTACGCACATGTAACGCTCATTAAAACTGTGTTCTAAAATTTACTTTCAGTACTAAAAGTACTGAAAATCTATTGTATTGTATAATGCACGTAATGTGAACTGTAGCATTTTCAGTGCTGATAATAGAATAGAATTTATTTACACTTCAGCATATATTGGGTCATCTAAAAAGTATCCGCGGTTTTTTGTCACTAGATAGTGTTGATGGTCAACACATTTAGTGACAAAAAACCGCGGATACTTTTTAGATGACCCAATACAAGCCAAGGAGACTTAATTTACAAAAATACTTAACTTATTCATACTTACACTCTTCTCCCGCCTTTATCTTACAACTACAAACTTAAACTATTACTATACATTCTCTTTTACTTATACATAATCTCTATATCACAATCCTATCACAGTCTATTATTAATGTCTATATCCCATTTCTTATTTTGTTTTATCTCTACATAGCATTTCTTTACCCTCCCTATTTTCCCTTATATTCTTTAACTGTACGTTCCATCTGCATTCTATCCTTTTTATTTTCTATTGGTCTCATTACAATGCATTTCCTTAACTTATAAATAGATAATAAATTACCTATAACTGACTAAAACTAACTGTAATATACTACACTATAATCTTATCTTATACTCACAGCCTTGTTGTCTTACAAAATACTCATTCCTTGTTTTTACATCTTTATCTTTACAATAACCTCTATTTATATCTTTTCCTTCCTCTCTCCTTTATTTTCTTTTCTTTTTATTATTTCCTTTTTTCTATCCTTTCATAGTTTCATTAACGTTTTTCCTTTAAGTTCACTCAAATCTTCTCCCCATAAATTCCTTACAATCTCGTTCTTATCCTTCCGTCCTTAACTCTTCCAAAACTATTTCTTGTCTCCTCGCATTCTTTAACATAATACTCAAGGTTATCCTCACTTTCACCACAGAAAAGACATCCTCCCTTCTCTATTCCTAGTCAGTATTTATTCTTCTCTTCTAAATTACCGCATCTTAATTTAAATAACGTTTTTATCTCATCTCCTCTCTTCCATTCCATATTCTCTATCCTCAAATAATTTGATATCCTATTCTCCATATTTATCTCTTTATATCTTTTATTATATATTATTGATCTATCTATTTTTTCTCTTTCCCATTACTTCTGTAAATCCCTTTCCCTATTTATTAAATCTTTTTCAAAACTTTCATTCCCATGTCCCATTACTTCCCTAGATTCAATTCCCTATCCGTTCCCATTATTAGGTGTAGTAAAAAGAAATCCATTATTTTGGCTTCCAATAGATGGCTTTAATAATCTGTATCACGCGTAGACGACAGATTACTAAAGCCATCTATTGAAAAATAATGGACACATATCTTTTCTAGTTCGCCTTTTTCTTTCCAGGCCCATAATTCCACTCCATGCCATTACACTTTGTACCAGATATTTAAATAGCATCCATCTTCTATTAAAATCATTTCTGCAGAGCTTTTCCCCTAAGCCCCCTTTCTTGCTACCATTTTTTCTTTTCTACTTATTTCTTTAATATACTTTTTATAATCCTCTTTCCTATCTAAATTAAAACCCAAATATTTAAATTCCTGCACCTCCTCTAGTTTCTTATCCCCCCATTTCCATTTCTCTTTCCTTTTTCTCCCCCTTCCTCCAAACACCATTATTTTCGTCTTTTCTATGCATAGCTCCAGTTTCCTCCCCTCCAAAAATTTTATTAACGTGCTCATCATATCCTGTAACGCCTCCCTATTAATTAGGTTGGGGAAAAAGTTTCTTCGTATTTAAAAAAAATTTTTTGCAAAAGTTTTTCATTTGTTGCAAAATTTTCGTTACAATTATATTATTCGTTAGAGCAAAGTTTTAGCTTTAAGAAACTGTTTTTTAAATTGCGGTGTGATGATTTTTATCGGAGTTACGAGCAATCAAAGTTAGAATGCTCCTTTACTTAATTCGTGAATAACTCAGTAACAAAAAATCATAGGAATATTTTTAAAAAATGATTTTGTAGGAAAAGCTTCGAGCTTTCACGATAGGTAGTCGAAAATTTTTGTAAATTTTTTTTGGACACGTGAAAGATCCTCAAAGTGAAAAGAAAAATTTTCATCTTTTTCAGCTCGCAGT
This sequence comes from Acromyrmex echinatior, assembly GCF_024713525.1. Lineage (NCBI taxonomy): Eukaryota > Metazoa > Arthropoda > Insecta > Hymenoptera > Formicidae > Acromyrmex > Acromyrmex echinatior. The sequence goes on from NC_141857.1 coordinate 9,586,678, forward strand.
TTTTTTGATGTAAAAATTATCAAATTCACAGAAACTGAAAAAATATAGTAATCTTTCGAAAGTAGAGATTTCAAGCTTTAAAACTCTCTTTTTAAATTGAAATTTCATTTATTTTTGATGAAGATATTGTATATACAATTTTGAATTAAAAAATACGAAGAAACTTTTTCCCCAACCTAATATAAGTTACTAAAACTAAGTCATCCGCATATGCTAACGACCATATCCTATCTCTACCTAGTCTAATTTCTTTTATTCCTCTTTTCTCTAATTCATTATCTATGTCCGTAATATAAATTGAACAAATGGACTCATCACACAGCCCTGTCTTACTTCTTTCATTGTTCTGAATTGTTACGTGTATCCTTGTTTCCTTATTCTCACCTCCATTTCCTCGTACATTTTCTCTATCTTCCTTATCAAATATTCACTTATACCCTTGCCTCTAAGTCTTGTCTATCAAAGTTTGCTCCTATCCATCTTATTAAAGGCAGCTTTTAAATCCGCAAACATCATATATATTTTTCTCTTTCCTTTTTTCTGATTTCTTTCCCTCTCATCAAATGCGTCAATATGAAAATATTATCCATTGTTGACCTTCCTCTTCTAAATCCTTGATTTTTCGGAATCATATCTTTGGTTTCCACCTCCTTTTCTAGTCTATACCTTATTACTTCTACATATATTTCATACACTATAACGAGATATCCCTGTAATTTGATACCTTCTCCTCGTCTTCTCTTTTGTATAGAGGAACAATTATACTTTCCTTTCAATCTTGCGGCATCTTGCCTGTACTCCACACTTTTTTGTAGCAGTTCCACTAGCATCTTCCGTAAACCCTCACCTACATATAGCCAGGCTTCCATAGGCACATCTATTCCTGTCGCCTTCATCTTATGTAACATCCTACCAATCTCTTTAACTTTCAGTCCTTCTTCTTCACTTTCTTCTTTATTTATATCTTTTTCTTTTTCTTTCTCTAGCTTAGAGAGCTGACCGGTGTTCTGCTGTGCTTTATTTTCATCCACTTCAGTGCCGTTTAATAGCTCCTTAAAATATTTCCTCCATTCCTCGTCCTTTATATTATTCTCTTTCCATATCTTCTTATCTCTCTTCCTATTAATATACTTCCATACATCTGCTTTCCTCTTCAACTTTTTCAATTTCTCCTCCTCTTTTTCCCTTTTTCTTCTTGTTTCTTCTCCAATAATTCTCTGAACTCTTTTCTCTTCTTCAAATATTTCCCGTCTCTTTTCCATTTTCCCATTTCCTACATATTCTCTTCGCCTCTCTCTTCTTTCTGGAGTAATTAATATCCAGTCCTATGTACCTTTTCTTCTTTTTGACTTTCTTCTTCACGACATTGTTGAACACAATCTGTTTTAATTTCTCCCACATAGCTTTTACCTCTTCCTTATTATTTCTCTTGCCTTTATCCATATCTTCCTCATTTATCACCTTCGTGTTTTTATTATAATTTTCTATGGTCTCTTTATTCCATACGATAATTTCTTCTTCCTTGATGACACTGTCTTCTTCGTCCCGGTCCTCTTCCGCGTTATTTTCTTCCAATCCCATATCAGTTCCTTCCTCTAATGTCAGGCTCAGTGGCATGTGGTTCGAGTTCACTCTTGCGTCGATCCTAAATTCTACAATTCTATCGCAAATATTATCGTTAACTAGCGCATAATCTATTACCGAGCTATCTCTTATTTCTACATACGTATATTTCTCCTCCCAATTGTCTCTTGATCTTCCGTTCAGAATGTGCCAGCCATACTTCGTTATCCGTTTTACAAAATCTCTACCTCCATTTCTTATCACCTTATTCTTGCTACATCTATCCTTTCCATCATCTTCTTCTCCTAATTCCCCAATTCTAATATTAAAATCATCTCCTATAATTATATTCTTTCCTTCCGTACATTCCTCCTTATTCTTTCATTCTTTTCTTTTTCCAATTATAAAAATTCTTTTCTCTTTCCAATTATAAAATTATATCTCTCTTTCTTTTTTTCCAAGCATAACTGCAATTCCATACATATATCTTAGGTAACCTATCCTTCACTGCATCCCAACCTTTTTCGTTTAACCATGTCTCGCATAAACTCACGAAATCATGCCCTTTGACTAATTCCAAAAATCCAAATCATTTCCTTCTACACCTGCTATATTCCAAAATAATATTTTTTCTTTGTTTTTCCTGTTTATTTTCTTTTACTCGTTTGTTTAATCCCACTGTCTTGTTTTTCCTTCTGTTCCTAACTTCTGTCTCTTTCCTTTTTTAACTACCTTACCTCTTCTTAAATTACTATTATATTTATTCCTTCTTGAGTAATGCAAAATTTTGCTTTTGATTTTGATTCCCTGTCCTTATCTCCCTTGCTTCTCCCCTCTCACCTTTACCTCTGTTTCTTCGCCTTCTTTACCTACCTTATTCTTTCTTTTCTTTTCTCCCTCTCAATTACATTCCATGCCTTCCATATTCCATCTATTTTTACTTTACCTAATCTTTATCCAACCTTTATATCTTTTCTTTGCCCTTTCTGCTCCTTAACTCATTTGTTAATCCTCTCCTGAATTTTCCTTTCCTCTCAGCTTAAATCATTTTCGATAAAAATCCGACCTTCTTTTAACTTATTCCTCATTTCCTTATTTTACTTTCCTTTTCACTTCCTACTCTAACCATTATCATTGTTCCATTTATCCTTGAGAAGGCTATATTACATTCTACCCCCAATCTTTCTTTTATAAACTTTTGATCCATTTTCCCCTTTCTTTTCCTTCTATTTCTATCGCCCTCGTATATCTGTTCCTTTTATAATTATTTTTTTTCTTTCTTCTTTTTCATTATCTAAAAACATTTACTTCTCTGCAGCTTAAACCCCTCTCGCTTACCATAGATCCTACCCTTGAGCTGTCTTCTTTCCTTCCAAAACTACTTACACTCCTTCCCTCGCTATCATAATCATTCCCCTCGCTATTTGCCTTGCCTAAGCTTCTTATGTCCTCCAAACTCTCTACCATTTTATTATTTTCTGACAAATCTTTCTTTACTGTTTTCAATTCCTTCATAACCTCCTCTAATTTCTCCTCAAATTTTCTAATTTCTCTACATCTTCTTGTATGTCCTTTCTTATTCTAGCTACCTCTCTTTCCACTAAGTCTTCCTCACTTCTGTACAATTTTTCCTAATCTCTTCATTTACTTTTACCTTTATTCTTTCCATTATACTTTTCTCCTCTTTCTACTTTTCTCTTCATGTCAAATGTCACCTATCTTTGATTTATCCTTTATCAATAAATGCTGTTTGTTGTCTACTTTGCCCTTTCCTACCTTACTCACGCCTGCCATCTCTCCTTCTCGCCGTTTTTACGCGCCATTATTCCGCGCCCTGACCTGTTTTGTCTCACCTCAATGTATCGCGCTCGATACTTTCTAACACACGCACCAAATGCCTCTCCTCCAATTGCTCGCTTACTTCCCGCTTCTGACAAGCTAATTAGCTCACAATTGATCCCCTCGCTGACTCTATTTCGTCAAATTCACTTATAAAAGACGCACTCGCATACATGCACTCACTCGCACGCCCTCTAACCAAGTCCCTTAGTGCTGATAGTAAATTTGGAATAGCCAAACTATTCGCGCGCGCGCGCAGCAAATTATTCGCTATTCGCTAAAAATCATTTGCAGCGAAAAATTCGCTGCATAAAAAGGCACCCTAAGGGCCGATTGTTCCTCCTTTTGATAAATTTTATCTGTTGAGTAAATAGCAAGATTATCCAATCACATGCGTGGATTGCCAGATTTATCTAACAGGTCAAATTTATCAAAAGGTAAAACAACCAGGCTTAAAATGGAAAAAACGTATTAAGGTACAATTTCATGGTGTCGCTTGTCGCAGCGATAAATGATCACGTGACTGAATTCTTCCTCAATTTGCCCACTTTTTTGTCGCCAATGACACTGTTGTAAAATTAGATTAATCCAACTTTTAGCAACATCGCTCTTATGCAAAGATTTAAATGTGAAACAGCAGGATGTAAGTATAATAAGAGTATTTACTTAAATTATATTTCAAAACATTTTTTTCTTCGAAAATTTTATTCAAAATATATATAACGTATACTATACATGTAACATATACTATAATATTTCAACTAAAATTTTCCTCGAAGAGAACGTTTTGGAATGTAGCTTTAGAATGTAGATGTCATCGCAAAACTTGATAAAAATATACTCATTCGATATGTTTCCATTTGAAATGAGAGAATGTATTAGGTGTTGGAATTAATTCGTAGCGTTTTACAAGTGATGGGAAGTACTTTCATTAATGTATTTTTTAATGCTCATGTGAAATAAATAACATTCTTTCATTAAAAAACGCTATATATATTCGTAGCTAACGCTACGAATTAATTCCAACACCTAATAGTAGAATTAAGTAGAAAAATGTGACAGTCTGCTTTAGCGAGCGAAGCGATTATTCAGACAAAAACGAGTTTTCTTTATCGGAATAGTTATTAGAACTGCGTAATGTAAACGTCACCCAAGTGTCCTCGTATATTATCTTATTATCTAACATAAAGATAAAATGATACGTGAGAGCGGGTAATATTTTCGAAAACGTAGCCCAACTCTCTTTAATAATTCACTTTGTGAAACATATCATCATATTTTTCTGCCAGATTCTTTCATTTTGAAAACATGTCAAATAAATGTATTTTTATCAAGTTTCATAGTGATGCCTGTATTCTAAATAATTGTCACAATAAATAAATAAATACAAATTTCATATCAATAAAAAATTTATTGCGTGCGATTTTACCTTATTTAACTCTGATTATTTTTATTTTTATTTCCAATTTTATTTATACCGACTTTTCTTTATGATCGCTCAATACATTATACCAATTTAATTATTGTATTATTAAATTATTTAAATTAAATTATTATTATTTAAATTAAAAAATATTAATAAGGCTCTACATATAAAACAAAGTATACGAGAAGGGCAAAGAGTCAATAATGTATAATATAAAAGAATTTTAATTTAAATAAGCAAACAATTACAATTAACAAATGTTTTAACTCCAATCGAATCATTTTCAATGTAATCTTAAAATATAAACATCGTTTTAAATTAAAAGTATGCACATGATCTTACAATATTATTATAATTCTTTAATATCAAATTTTTCATTTTGTGTAGTACGTTGCGAATCATTTTTATCAAGAATTAACATAGTCATAAGAAAATTCTGGAAAAGTAACCGTGAAGAATTAATATTAAAAAAGAATTAATATTAATTACATAAAAATTAGTAATATGATAATGTACCTAGTAAATATGTTAAGAGTCCATTGGTAAACAAAGAGAAAAAAACGCAAGTAGCTTATAGTCCATTTCATAATACAATATAATAGCATTTTTATTCAATAAATTATTTTAAGCAAATTTGTAAAGATAACAAACATCTAACATACACGATGTCAAATAACGAAATGTCAAGAAGAAAAATATTATCGAGAACAGAAAACGGCAAAATAGGAGGGAAAAAAGAGAAGATATTAGGAAGGAGAAAGAGAATGTACAATATAATGTCAGAATACAATTTAGTCAAAGACTCTGTGTCATTTTGTCTGTTTATTCCATGTTTCTGTTTTTTAATATTCCATACCATTTCAGATATCAACCTTTTATTATATGAAGGCTCTATATCTAATATGTCCACTTTATCCAATTTATTATTATTTATTATTATTATTTAATTATTGCATTATTTGTTATTATTTGCGATAATTTCATGAAATTTTCAAATGGCTTGTATATACTTGTGGCAATGTTTATATAAAATGATCATAGATAAAAAGAGTATTTTGATTCATGTATGGAAGTATATAACCGGTTATAATTGATAATAATTATAATAATTTTTTAATAATAATTTTTTTATCGATGTTCACGTCATTTTTCAAATAAAGGATCAACTCAAAATCTCTTTTTTTATATTTTCTTTTTAAATTTATATTAGGTTGGTGCATATGAAATGCCGGATTTTCTTTACATATGAACGTTTGTCTCCATTTTCGTTATGCTTTTGTTTTTGGCATAACTCGTTTATAGTCGTACTATCCATTGCCAGAGTCACATTTCAACAAAGAAGATTTTCTCAGAAGTGTTCCATTTTGTTATTTGTTTTGAATTTCGTAAGGATATGAATTCAACTGATATTCATGTAATTTTTTTATATGAGTATAAACTTGGTAATAATGCTGCAAAAGCTGCACGCAATATAAACCAGGCATTTGGGGAGAATACTGTTAACAATCGAAAAGTGCAACGTTGATTTGAAAAATTTCGGTCTAGTGATTTTTCCCTACAAAATGAACCGCGTGGAAGACCCAAAACGTCTGTGAAAAATGATGCTCTGAAAGCATTAGTGGAAACGAATCCAACTGTATCTACAAGAGAACTTGCTATCAGAATGAAAGTTGACCATACAACGATATTGCGACACCTTTCTGAAATTGACAAGGTGAAAAAATGGATAAATGGGTACCGCACGAACTAACCGAGCGAAATAAGCTGGATCGATTGAACGTATGCTCATCATTACTAATCCGATTTCATCGAGAGCCATTTTTCGATCGGATTACTTATGATGAAAAATGGATTCTTTACGACAATAGGAAAAGGTATGCTCGGTGTCTTGATAGGAATGAGGCTTGTGCTCATACTCCAAGGCCATCACTTCATCCACGGAAAATTTTAATAACAGTTTGATGGAATGTGACTAGAGTAACTCATTCCTTCGAACTGGGGAGACAATTACAACCGAAAAGTACTGCCAGTACATTGATGAAATGCATGAAAAATTGAAAATTATACGCCCATCACTTGTTAATCGGCATGGCCCAATACTTCTCCACGACAACGCTCGGCCGCATACGTCGTACAAAACAATTGCAAAATTAAATGAATTAAAATATGAAATTTTGCAGCACCCAGCTTATTCATCGGATTTTTCGCCAACCGACTTTCATTTTTTTAAACATTTAGAACAGTTTTTACGGGCTATAAACAGTATGAAAATGAAGACAGAAAATGAAGACTGAAAAATTCCATATCAGAGTTATTGATTCTAAAGATCAGAATTTCTTTAAGACAGGCATCTATACATTAAAATCTCGTTGGGAAAAGTGCATTGAAACAAATGGAGCATATTTTGATTAAATAAGCAGCTTTTGAAAAAAGATAGTTTTATATATTCACTTAAAAATCCGACATTTCATATGCACCAACCTAATATATTCATTAAAACATACAGATGCTGTTAGTCTATTTTGTTGTAGTTTCGCTACGTTATGTACAATTTTTGTTATGCACAATCACATCAACTTGACAGGTCCAATCGTAATACTGTTTTTAATATGAGATTTTGAACTTTACAGCACTTTGCATAACACAATTAATATAATTACCGTCAAAAATGTATCACTGCTGGCCCATATATTGAGTCATCTAAAAAGTATCCGCGGTACTTTGTCACTAGATATATGACCATCAACACACATCTAGTGACAAAAAACCGCGGACTTTTTAGATGACCCAATATATGAGCGACATTCGAGGTTAGTGTATGAAATCATGTGACTCATTTGTTGAATATTAGAGACCTTTTACTAGAGACTGGTCATTTAGGACTTCTGCTGATTGATGTACGTGACTTCTGCACAATGGCGGCTTTAATAAGGAACGCTGTTCAGCCGATCGCGAAAGGAGCTGATTTCTGCAAAGATATAAGCAAAAGAAATAATGTTTTTTTGTAGATTTTGACTTCTTGAATATAATAATATTATCAAAAAATTCGAGGCGGATAGAGAAAACCTTGAAAATTAAGCACGAACGTAGTGTATTTACATAAATTTCAATATTCTTGCTTAATTTTCAAAATATTGCGAATTGCTACGAATTTTTTAATATCTTTATCGTATCCAAGAGATCATAATATACAAAAAAACATTATTCCTTTTACTTACACTTTTTTAACAGAAATCCCCTTTTTTAATAAACTCCTTTGGATTGAAATACGCTCGCACTCTGAATTTATAGTTATTGTTGAATTAATGATGTACAAATAACTCTCTCTCTCTCTCTCTCTCTCTCTCTCTCTCTCTCTCTCTCTCTCTCTCTCTCTCTCTCTCTCTCTCCCCCTCTCTCTCTCCCTCTCCCTCTCTCTCTCTCTCTCTCTCTCTCTCTCTCTCTCTCTCTCTCTCTGTGTGTGTGTGTGTGTGTGGTGTGTGTGGTGTGTGTGTGGTGTGTGTGTGTGTGGTGTGTGTGTGTGTGGTGTGTGTGTGTGTGGTGTGTGTGTGGTGTGTGTGTGTGTGGTGTGTGTGTGATGTGTGTGTGTGTGTGTGTGTGTGTGTGTAATATAATATAATATAATATAATTACGAATAATACATATAAGGAAAGGAAACAAATTGATAAGAAATTAGAAATTTGTATTGTGTAAATGTACATACATAACTATTACTATGTACAGTACTGTGCATCGCCACAGTTTTATTATTATAAACTTTTTTCGGCAATTTGACTTTGGAATTATTAATTCGAACTCGAAATCTAATGAAACGCATCATTATTTTACATTTGATGTTGTGGCAATTTTTCAATCGCATTTAATGCACTTTTTCTTTTAATCAATTGATTAAATCATATTTTTCTCTCTCTGAAAATTTGTTTTCAGATATGAAAAACATTGCCTGATAACAATTTCCATCTTATAATATTCAAATACTTCGTTGTTAACAAAAAAAGTGTATTATGTCTAAAACATTTTAATTTTGCGAATTTTGCATAATTTGAGGTCGTATGTAAGAGATCCGGCAGAATTTAAACACATTTCACATGTAATATTATATTTTGAAATACGGGAGAGAATATATCCGGCGATGTATTATAAAATATTCATTTCAATGTCTCCTAACTGTATATGTTTTGTAGAGAAATTAGGGATTAGTGGAACGTTTTTTTTTAATTTTTTGTGCTTTACAATTACGTAAAAAATCACCAATAATAACTCTGTCATCGTCTTCATAATTAGAATTATCTACTGGCTTTAAATATTTTAATATCGCAATCTTTAAATTCTGTTTAAATTATATAACATTCGGGGTTGTTTAGCTCTAACAGAAAAAAATATATTTTTTACACAGTCTGATGTTAATCGGTTTGAGAACATATTCATAGTTTTTTTCATTGATTAAATACGTCGACTGTTCGATGATGGACTTGGTAGTAATAATGACTCCACTTTGTACAGGTTTAAATTGCTGACCATTTCCAACTTTCACTTCTTGAAAAAGTTCTATAATAGATTCTAAAAATGCAATTGATGTTTGAAATTTATTTTCAGATACTTCATCATTTCGAATTTTCCTTAATGCGAGATTTGGAGTACGTGAAGTCACTAACGTAAACCATTTTGAAACTAATTCAATGAATAAGGCTGTTGTCTCATATTTTTTATGTGGATTTTGCATTGCCATAAAGTTTAGACTAGCACTAAAATCGCGGGACAAAAAATTTTTGGCTTTGTTAACTTTCATTTTGTTAAAAATGCCACTTGAAAAATCGTCTACTTTAATTTTCGTTGCTAGTTGTAGCTGTAAATTTTGTTGAAACTCAGCAAGTTCTTTTACATGCAAGCAATCAACCAAAAAAGAAACATTATGTGTACTCGCGAAATTGAGAGATAAGTTAATAGTTTTGTTATTAATCAAACAAAATTTTAGATTCTTTAAAAGATGACCAGGATCAGCCAAGACCAATAAATCAAAGCTTGTGATTGTTATCAACAGAATGGGTAATTGAGTTCCTTATTATTGAATAGCATCCAGCAAAACCAACAAGAAATGTACGCCACATCGCTAAATTATTCGGACCCATATCGATTGTAACACCATGCAGGAACAATCCGATAGATTCAGCTTTTTTGATTATTTCCAGTACGACAGGGTATAACAATGCTCCGTTATAATTGGCAGGTATTAGATAGAACGCAACAATTTGCTTCTAACGAGAAAAAATATTAGCAAGTACAAAAACCAAAGCATGCGTAGAGAAATCACTTTTATCTACTTGTATATGCAATGCAGAACAAGAAAGAAGAGAAAAATAAAAACAGAAACAGAAAAATAGAAAAAGCAGAGTTCGGAACACTACTTCATAAAAATAATGCGTTACCGTTACCGTTACTTATAAACAGAGTTATAAGTTAACTTTTTTTTTGGTAATTATGCTGATGAGGAGAGCTAGCTCCGATGACCTTGACATATGTTGTCAAGGTCATGATCTTCAGTGACCTCCACAAGTTTTAGCCGTCGCTCGTCATTCGTTAAAAAGTTATTAACAATTAAAATTAGCAATTATTTCAGTATTGGGTGAACTGATTAAGGGAATATGACTTCTTCCCTTCTTCCTGCACACACACAGCAGTCTTGACATACATCAAGATCAAGATTATCGGGGCTGGCTCCCCTCATCAGCATAATTACCAAAATCAAATTAAAAGTTAATAATTACCGAATAAATGTAACTAAATTAGGTTAAAAAGTTAAGAGTCTGAAATGTAACTAAGTTAAGTTAAAATTAATTAACTTTTTAACTTTTTAACTTCACTTTTATCTTTTTAATTTAGCACTATCCAATCCTGCTTATAAAATAAAAATTCGTTATATTTTTGCTTGTAATGTTAATTGTAATGCAAATGGAAAAAAGGAAAAAATTATGCAAGACCGTAATTATGCAAGAGAAAAAAATTCATATATCCAATTATATATGCAATTCTTACAAAGACATACCATCACGTGTACAAAACGATGCAATTCCACATTTCGACTGTGTTGATGGGTCAAACTGTCCATCTGGTGCAATTGCTATTTCATCTAATACAAGCAATCTAATGCAATCTGTTTTTCTAACGTCCTTAAACGCAGATATTTTTTCTTTCAACAATTGAAAAATAGAGTCACATATTCCTTCCTCGAATTGAATATTTTTCACTTTTCTCCGGAGTATACGTTCGTTCGGTAAAGGCATGTTTTGCTTCCGCAATTCTTGATAGTCATTGCTACCACAGGAAAACTTAAGTTTAAATGATTTTTTTATTGTATCGTTAGACCATGAATAGCCGCATAAGAATTTCCCTATGAGAACTTGAATTTGATCATCATTTAATAATCGCTTTATTGATGATTCCGAAATTCAAATTTCGGGCTTTCAAATTATTTTGGATTGGAGTCAATCTCTTAATACGCTTTAATTGAGCGTTACATCGATTACTTTTCAAAATAATTTTGTTGGCCAAATCAAGTTTTTTGTTGACTTCTTCCAATTGCTTCCTCAGCAATTTAACCTCAGAAATTTCTTTGTTGCATATTTCTTTTGAATGACTATAAGTAGAAAAATCTAAAAATAACATAATGATATATTACAATAACTTGAATTCAATAGTTCGCAGAATAATTAAAAGTAATTAAAAATAATAAGATTACTCGACATTAATGGAGTAACATCCGAAACATCTGGTATAGAATAGTCATTTTGTTTCTCGCTATCGTGCCATAAACTGATGCTTCATCCAATGTTTTATCCAATGTTTGAAATGTTGCATCAAGCTGTCTTCCCGAAAATTCAGTAATTTTATCCTTAAATAAATTTTTAAAATAAGTCATTTTTAAAATAAGTCATTTTTAAAATAAGTTTGTTTTTTTACATTTCAAGAATAAATATTGATTTTTGAGATGGGCCAATATCAGGCCTTATCAATCCTCCCCCTTTTATATAATGTCATTATATTCAACTTGTTAGTTTAAAAGTTAATGAAATTTAGAAACATTTCCAGCAATGTGTGTGTAAGTCAAAAGTTTTCACAATTATTACGTTTACACGGTTCGATTTTTGTCGAAGTTATAACATCGATGTTATGAAATTGGCCAATCATAGCTATTCTTCTGAAGAATGGAATGACTGTGATTGATCAGTTTCATAATATCGATGTTATAACTTCAGCGTAAATTAAGTCGTGTAAACATAGTCAATGTTTTCGTTATTAAGCATGTATGAAATTGGAAATTGAAAATTATACAGATTGTAGTTCTTAAAATTAGTGCATTGTTCACTGTTTTTAAAAGTTTGCAAAGAAAGAGAACTCACGTTTGTAGTAATACATGTGCTATTTTGTATTAACTGAGTCGAGAAAATTGTGGGCACAGCGTTGCCTTTTAGTCTCTTAGTTTTATCCACTCGTTCCTTCTCCCACATTTCATTTGCGAAATGTATCTATACAAATTGTTTATATAGGATTTTTATTTTTATAACAGAAGAGACGATTTTGATTACTTATTTCACATATATATGAATATTTGGTTGGTTTCCAATTATTTTTGTTTTGTAGGTTTCCAATCATTTTATTTATGCTAGAAATCCATAATTCTTTTCTTTCCGGATTTTTTGGAAAAGAAGCCATATGCATTTTTATTGTCTTGCTGGTGCGATTAGAGCAACTTGGCAATATATTTATACTTACAATATATTTATACTTACAATATATTTATACTTACAAAAATAATTATTTAATGTTATTTTTTATTATACATATATATGTACTTTTTGTCATTAATAAGTACATATAAGTAAAAGAAAGCCCCATAATATGAGATAGGTGCCTAATATGAGACAGCGGCATTTTTGCTAAACTAATAAATGCTATTTATTAGTTCCACCATGAATTTATTGCTCTTGGATTGAAAACTATTTAGTAGAAAATTCATTATTAGATCATGCCTGTCATTGTAAAACAAGATTTTAGAATTTGAATGTCTTTAAGTTTCATTGAGATGAGTACTTAAACTTTATTTATTATTTAATAAATAAATATTTGGCAATAAATTCTTCATGTAGTGATAGAGTAAGGTCGTAAAACTAATAGAAAAATATGGGATATGAATTGTTTAATTACAGAAGTTAGATTTGATGATCGTAAAACCATAAGGTGTGGAAATCGTAATATGAGATACCCAGGATATTCCGAATATGAAATAAATAATACTCCTATGTTATCATAAAAATCGTTGTTAAAGTATAAATGTTATTGTACAATAATAAAAAAAACAACTGGAATGCACTTATCTGCGATGCTTGATTCCAACTATCTGAAAACAAGTTCTGGGTATAATGTATCGCATGCTCATTTTTCGTGCACTCTGACTGTTTTTGTTTGTATTTTAGAAACATTAAATAAAGTTTTTTAATTGCAATATTGACATACTTTCCGTTTTACTATCGATTTCTCGCATCTCATCCTATTAGGAGCACAATTTTTTGACTTTGCGTTTTGCTCACTTTTTACATTTCTTTAATTTTCAAAAGAAAATGGAATTTGAATTAAATTTTAGGTAACGTTATTTTAAAGCTTATTAAATTCCCTTCAAAATGATCTATTATTTTTTAAAATTCTGCCTATAGACTTCTAGCATTTACTTAAAATGAATTCGGTATCTTATAATAGGGGCTTTTCCTCTATACATATGCATATATTTATGTATATTGTTCATTATTATTTTGATTACTTTGAAAAGCTTTTGAAAAGCAAAGTTAGAAAATATATCTATATACAACAATATCTAAATAACAATCCGTTCTATTTTAATACTTAAATTCAGTATTTACTTACAAGCTATTTCCTGTCTACGTGTGGTGCACGTATTGCTTTACATGACAGGTATAACGACTACAAATGAAATCGACAATTATCGGTAGAATCGATTTATCGCCGCCATTTGTTGGACAGATGGCCAGTCTCTAGTAAAGGGTCTCTACTGAATATGAGCGATGAGCAACACCATGAACACATACTGTAAACAATTGACGGCAACAGAAAAAAATATCAGGGCGCTCCTCGTCTCGATCCCAGGCCTGTTCTCTCCTCCGAGTTGGTAACTTTCACTCTGCCACTGAGCCACACAGCTCTGACGCTGTTGGGATCTCTGTTGTGTCTAAATCTAGTAAATTTTTTACAATATCTTTAAAAAACGAAAAAGCGATGTTCAGTTTTCAATGAATAGTGGCAAAGTGATATTAGTTATCACAGTGAAAGAAGTTTATACAGGATGTTAAAAAAAACCATTCAGTATATCGACGCCTGAGAAGATGCTATATCGAGAAAAACAGAAAGTTCTATATCAAGAAATGAATGAAAAGCGGTCTATTACATATTACTAGCTTCTACCATGGTAGAAATAATATACGGTGAAACATTGCGCCTAATAATACTGCATTAGCAATACTGGAAATAACCAATCAAATGTTCCCCAATATGTACTTTTCTGTGTATAATAGCGTTATACTGAAATAACTAATCAAATGTTACTCAAATTCACTCTCCTACTGCATATCCACGGCAGTACCTAGCAAACGAGAATGCATTGAAAAGAATTGAAATGAATTCAGATTTTCAAAAATATTGATTCACGAATGTTAAAATGAATGCTTTTTAATCCTGAATGCATTTTTATTTATTTATAGGAATTGCATGAAGCATATTTTTATGCTTTTCAATCTATAAATAATAGCTTTTTCTGTGCACACACACTCACACACGCACGCACGCACGCACGCACGCACATTGTGAATACTGTTCAATTCAAAATTTGAATAGGAAATGTTTTTCAATCCAATTGAATTTAATTGAATCCAATTAAATCCAAAAAAAATATTCGCTATTTATATACATGTGTATATATATATATATATATATATATATAATGCTATTTATATATATATATATATAATGCTATTTAAAATATTCGGATAGAAAAAAAAATTTCAATCCATTTTAATTCATTCTCGTTTGCTGGATACTTCACCTTATGTTCTTTCCACCATGGCTTCTACTACATGTCGCATGCGATTTACGTCAATGTTTATAAACTGCATTCTGTATGTCTTCATTCAATTTCCATACATATTTCATATGCTAAGCATATATAGAAATGGAAGGAAGACATGTGGAACACCTTCTATAAATATAATAAGAAAGTCATTTATGATGCTAACACACAAAAATGTTATCTCACAAATGATTGAGCTTTCAATCTATGTTCACTAAGATTTTTTTACTTAGTATGGTGTATCTACTCTACCTTTTAAAATAACTTGTTTTTTTTTAATACAAAAATATTTTTATTATTGTGTACAAATGTACTTTCTATTCATTAATTTATAAATTTATATTTTTCATAAATTCTAGATATTTTATAATTTAAAAAATGTTTCTCGACTATTTATTCAAATAAATATATGTTTATATTTATTTAAATAAATATATGTTTATACTTAAAGAGTGCTAGCATTTTTTGGATATATTGGGTCATCTAAAAAGTATCCGCGGTTTTTTGTTACTAGTTGGTGTTGATGGTCAATACCATCTAGTGACAAAAAACCGCGAATACTTTTTAGATGATCCAATATAACAAGAAAAACCGACGCTATGAAGAAATTAAACTCGTATTCATAGCAACCAATGAAATAATTTTAGAGTATTCAAAGATAAATTTAAGAAAGCCTTAAATATAAGGTCTGACTATGAATATGGGCATTAGTGAAGGGAAGATAAAGGGACATCGCCTCTCTCACTGAATAGGACTAAAGACTTTTGGGAGTGGTTCACTTGCATACTGTAGTAATTGCCCACTGCCAGTCACAGCGATTTCTGCGTAGGGAGTTTTTTTATTTTCTTTCTCTCTGAAGTAAGAGATACGCAAATTTCAAGCAACACATTTGCAAGAACATGGCGATCATTTGTAATATTTGTATATTTTCAATAATTACATCAATTTCACAACTTATGTGGCAGAATAATATTTTATAACGACATTGAATTATTATTTAAATTTAATAATTTTTACTTATAAACATATAAATATTATAAATCTTGAAAATCGCCATGTTCCTACAAATGCTTGGAGTTCGCGCGTCTCTAACACCCATATTCATATAACTAATCTGTGCTTCGCGGGTTTTCTCCATGTCTTGGTCCATTCTTGATGTGCCAACGTTTCGTGGGCCTTGCAGTCCACTTCATCAGGGCGAGGAGCAGCCTGATACTGAGCTATTCCTCCAGGTCCTTCCTTTTTATGTTACGCTACTTGTTGAGGTGGGAGTTTTTTAGTGGTGGAGGAGGGGGGGGGGTTAGAGTGATGGGGGAGACAGATAGTGGAATCTTGGTCGGTCTTTGCTAGTCGGGAGGATAGTCTTCCATATCTTACTTATGTTATAGCCATTATCCCTGTTCAGAGACTCTAACCCCCCCCCCTCCACCACCAAAAAACTCCCACCTCAACAAGTAGCGTAACATAAAAAGGAAGGACCTGGAGGAACAGCTCAGTATCAGGCTGCTCCTCGCCCTGATGAAGTGGACTGTAAGGCCCATGAAACGTTGGCACATCAAGAATGGACCAAGACATGGAGAAAACCCGCGAAGCACAGATTAGTTATATAGAAAGCACCCATGGAAGCATCAAGAAGATACCCATATTCATAGTTTTTCTTTATTTTAAGAAGAAGTCTCCATGAAGGATTCCTTGATTCTTCAAAGTCTCCTTGTTTCATAAACTGGGGGTCGATTGTATATTTTGAAATGAGGTGAAAATTACAAAAATGAACAAATACACTTCAGAATTTTTATAATTTAATTGGTCAATATCTAATAATCTTTGCTCACTTTTGTAATTTTCACTTCATTTCGAGATACACAATCAACCCTCTGATCTCAAGTCTGCTTTCCCGAAGAAAGGAATATTTTAGGGATTTTAGTAATCTACTGAAGGCAGCATGTCATAATATTAGGTCATCTAAAAAGTATCCGCGGTTTTTTGTCACTAGATGTGTGTTGATGGTCATACATCTAGTGACAAAGTACCGCGGATACTTTTTAGATGATCCAATATATTTATAATACATGCAAACCTAATATCGTTAATTACGAATAATAAAGATTATAAAGGTATTGTTAATTAAATAAAATCGTGATTAAGCATTTTGCAACAATAATAAAACTAATAGCGAATTCAATTGGACGCACTCAGTGCGCACTGATACACATTAAAATCGCCGTACATACACAAAATAATGTAAATATATGTTTATATAAATAAATATGAAAATCGATTAAATCGTGAAATATATTGGGTCAATATATTGGGTCAATATATTGGGTCATCTAAAAAGTATCCGCGGTTTTTTGTCACTAGATGTGTGTTGATGGTCATATATCTAGTGACAAAGTACCGCGGATACTTTTTAGATGACCCAATATTTTGTTGCACTATTAGGTAAAATATTGATACTAATAAGCTTTTGATTAGCTATTGCAAATGCGTCTGCGAACTGCGTTCTGTGTTTACGACTTATGTAGACAGTTTTTTACGAGGGCAAAAGACCGAGGAGGAGGATCCTGTGCTTGCAAAGATTACCAGTGTTTGCAAAGATTTGTACATTTCGGGCTTATTCCGGCGAGCGAATTCCCACTACCGCTCGAGATTCGACGGCCGAGTCACTGGGCGCGTGACACTTTGGCTCAGGAGCATCTCTGTAGCTTATACGTACAGAGATCGTTACATTATTAAAGAATATTTTTCTTGCAAAATAATTTATTTTCTTAAAAATATCAAATATTAAATTTTCTAAAATATTTTGTCATAATTCTTGTTGTTTGAGATCGGTAATTCGAAAAAAAAGTAAGAACTCTTTCGATCGACCGACAGTAATTGTTATTGAACGCACGCATAAGGTGAGCTCGTGATTTCATCTCGAGCCTGACCTTAATCCTCGTCAAAGTCAGGGATTCGTCGTTCTTTGGTCTTTTTAAAACAATTCGGTACACGCAAACAGGCACCGGCAACGGACAATCGAAAGTTCTAGAACAATTCAATTCGCGCACGCGAGCGCCGCGCTCCGACGAATACGTCACGCGCTGTCACCAATCCCACGTACGGATTTTCTGTCGCGCATGACTGTTACGTTGAACGTCGTTAGAAAAGAATCCAAAGCGCCAATCAATTTTGTACAACTAATGCCACGTAATAATTACGATTGTGGCAAAATTTTATTGGATTTTTCCCAAGAAGAAAGCCCAGGCCGAAAGCAATAAATGCTTCGATCTCGCCGTTCCTCCTTCTTAGAGTCATAGTCTCGCTACTATATCGTTTCGTAAAACCGCCATGCTAACCGCTTAGTGAAAACCTATAAGACAGATCTTTTCGAGAAGTGCCGAGAAAATCGCCGAGATTTTCCATCACCGCGATTCCAAATACAATTTGGAAAAGGTGACCGCATTTAATATTCTGTTAATCTAATATTTAATTAATTATATTTTCTGAATTTGTAACTGTGCATATTAAAGAAAATTCTTTTGTTAAAACAAAGAAACTCTTAGTTCTCCGCAACTCTTAAAGTTCTCCGCAACTCTTAGTTCTCCGCAACTCCTAGTTCTCCGCGACTCTTAGTTCTCCGCAACTCTTAGTTTTCCGCCGCTCTCAGTTTTCCGCCGTTCTAAGTTAACGCATCGCTATTAGTGCATCGCCAAGGAGACACTCCGCCGCTAGAAAATCGCCGAATGTGATTCGCAAGAAATATTGTTAGACAAACGCCGCATCACTTTAAAAATTTCACGTCAGCGCTCTCGTTCTGATTCGCTCTCGAACACTTGTCTATCAAAAACCATTCAATAATTATTATAAATTTACATCGAGAAGATTTTTAGAATAACTACATTTTAGAATAACACATTTTGTCATAATAATTCTTGTCTACCAGAAACTATTCAATATTTGTTAAAAATTTACATCGAGAAGTTTCTATAATAAACTTACGAAGATTGAAATCAGGAAATACGTAAATCTGGAAATTTTGTGTTTTCCATACAAAGTCTTATAAGTCTGAAATAACAAAGATTCTATAGCGCAACTATTTTCTTCTATAAGCGAATTTTATCATTTAAAATTCTTGAATAACGATTAATTGTTAATATTCTCTTTAACATATGTAACACCGTCTTTATATAATTGTTTAACATTTTTTTTTAAACAATTATATAAAGGCGATGTTACGTACGTTAAAGAGAATGTTAACAATTAATCGTTAGTCATTGATTAATTGTTTAACAAAATCTAGAATATTTAATTTAATATTGCGGGTACAATATGATTGTTCGTAACCCATACTTTTTATTTAGATAATGATTAAGTTCTATTGTATCGAAAAGCATCAATCATGGTTTTCGTGATGCAATAGTATTAGGTGTTGGAATTAATTCGTAGCGTTTTACAAGTGATGGGAAGTACTTTCATTAATGTATTTTTTAATGCTCATGTGAAATAAATAACATTCTTTCATTAAAAACGCTACGAATTAATTCCAACACCTAATAATTTTTTAACCGCATCAAAATGTTTTAATTGTTTTTGTAGTACAAGATGCGTGTATGAAGATAAGGTGCAAGTTTTTGCTCATCTTTTTTCATCTTACTACATTACAAATAATAATCTAACATCTATTTTTTATCGTTTTTTATTAAATGTATAAGTGAGATCATACATTAAATATTCATGATGAAACGGAACAATAAAGGTGAGATATTGGGTCATCTAAAAAGTATCCGCGGTTTTTTGTCATTAGATAGTGTTGATGGTCAATACATCTAGTGACAAAAAACCGCGGATACTTTTTAGATGACCCAATATATAGTAGAAAAGTTGTAAATTCATATTAAGGGTAATAAATTTATATAATATAAATATGTATACACACACTCATATATATATAAAATATAAATATATATATAATATATATAAATAATATATTAGGTCATCTAAAAAGTATCCGCGGTACTTTATCACTAGATATATGACCATCAACACACATCTAGTGACAAAAAACCGCGGATACTTTTTAGACCCAATATATAAATAAATATATATGTATATAAATATTATATAAATTTATTTAATTTACAATAATAAAATTAATAAATCAAATATTTGAAAAATATTTTCATTGTTTTTATATCGATAAAATTTAATACCTTAATAAAAGTATAATCTTTTAAATAGTCTACAAATATTACATTTTAATTATTTGTAAAGCCTCGATGGATTTCCGACTCATTCTCTTTACTTACACTGGCCTAGTTTCCACCGAGTGTTTAATCCGGATCAGAATGTAAGAACCGACCAATTACAGCCGAGTTACAGTCGAACGACAGGGGAATGCTCGACTGTAGTTGGTTGGTTCTTACATTCTGATCCGGATTAAACTCTCGATGGAAACTAAGCCAGTGTACGTAAAGAGAATGAGTCGGAAATCCATCGAGGCTTTACAAATAATTAAAATGTAATATTTGTAAACAATTTTCAGCTTCGTCCAGTTTTCTATTGGAAGATACGATTCAATACGATACCAAGCAGCTATTCATGCAGAAGTCCGTTCGATAAATTTAAGTGACTAGCAGATGAGAAAGCAGTGGATGCGCTAGCCATTGCGTAAACGAATGTACCCATGATGTTTATAGTCAAAGGTCGACACAAGCATTGTTCTATCTTTATTATTTACTAAAAATAAATGTAAAGAAAAAGATGGAATGATGCTTGTGTCGACTCTTATATCACTAATGCCCATTTCCATCAATGTAAATTAACTTTAATCTCGGTTCAACTTATTCTTCGTTTTTTTCTAATCTTTAGAACTAGAAAAAGACGAAGAATAAGTTGAACCGAGATTAAAGTTAATCTGCGTTGATGGAAACGGACCTAAATGGAGAGCACCCATTGTACATACATACATAGATCACGCATTATACAATATATCTTTTAAAAATTGGATTGATCCGGAAGAGTCGAGAAATAAGAAAATCGATTTTTCAAGAATAAAAAAGAATCGATTCTCGATGCATCGATTTAAGAATCGGCATCACAAGAGTGACTAAATTCAGTAATGGCAGTAATGAGCATTGGGCAGCTGTAGCGGTGAATGGTGTGAGATGACATTGTCAGACATTATGCGTGATTGTGCGTGGTGAGCACGGATATTGATGTATTATCGGTTCTTGTTGCTAGACAATACATGATCTCGCACGAGTATCAACGTCCAACTACCGCCGTGGTTGCGACGTATGCGAAGTGGTGCTCGTAATGCGCGCTTTCCGTTGCGGTTGTTACATACGCTTGGATCATGTGAGCGCGACTCGCTGTCCGGTGGTGCTGCTGCCGTCGCCGCCGCCGCCGCCGCCGCCGCCGTCGTCGCCGTCGCCGTCGTCGCCATCGCCGTCGCCGTCGCCGTTGGTGCCGCCCGTGTATCGCGTGTTGCGCGTTCTTCGTACCAAGACTCTTGTTCGTGTAGCCATATTTATCCCAGTGTTGCTCGCCAAGACGTCGTCGTGTCCGGTGGTCTGGCGAGCGTCGCATCGTCTCGCGGCATACGGCCTGCCGTATGGTCACGCGTGCTCCAAGAGGATAGCGACATCGTCGTTGTTGCAGTATTATCGAGTATGCAACGGCTGTTTCCCGCCGTTTCGCCGTCGTCGTCGTCGTCGTCGTCGCCGTCGTCGTCGGACGAACAGTGTTCGCGTCGATTGTCATCGCCGCCGACTATAGCTGATTGTCACACATGTCACAGTGCACCGTTGTCGACAAAATAAACTCGGATTCTGTGAACATTTGCAACCTATCGTCGTCTGTTTGAATCTACTTATTCGATCCTACGATATCCCAGAGACTTATATTCAACCGACTGCAGCATACTTTTTTCATTGTGCCTCGTCCTGAAACTTGTGTAAAACGTAAGTCAGTCCATGAGTTTTTTTTTCTTTATCGTTCGCGTGATTGGTTTTTTAACAGTATTATGGAAATGTCATATGATCGCTTTATGTTAATTGATAAAATTAAGATTGGAAAGGGCTGTCATATCGGTCATGATGTTATTTATATTATGTTTCTTCTACGTGCATTGCTTCATTTTGATAATTTTATTGTTTGTATACTATACTAAATATCTCGTTGGAATAGCAACATATTGCATAAATAAAATTTATTAGAATGTAAAGAGATTTGAAGAATGCAAGGTGATTTGAATGTATTATAATTTTTGTTTTTAATAAGCACTATTAACTATCTATTATGAAATAGTTAAATATACAATTTATTTTTCTTTTTTTTTTTTTCAGATAAAATACGAGCTCTTGTTATGCTGTTAATCCTGATACTTGGATGAACTTTTTATGTGCATATGTTAACTAAAATGTGTTTTTCAGTATATAAGTTATAAAAAAGTGGAAATAATTCTAAAAAATGACGATAAATATTATGCTATGAGAGAGTATATCTTGGACATTGACAAACAGAAGAATCTACTAAACATATACCAAGTGAGGCACCATAGTGCCAAGCTTGGGTAATGGATCCCGTTGGTCCATGGTATACGTCGTATAATCGTCTAACTGTGAGTAGCTCCACTGGAACGTTTCAAACAACATCAACTACAGCTAGTGATTTTGTACCTCATCATTTAACAACAGCTGCCGCACAGGCAGTACCATCAACAACGACGTCACAATTACTTTTACAAGCAGCTCATACGACAGCAACTCTGGCAGGTCAACCGTCTCCCTTTAATCCAGGGGGATTTCTATCTCCACCTCCTGTGAGTTATGAAGTCTTTTCACCTTTGTTTCATCCTAATACTAAGCAGGCACACTATGTTACTCAACACAGACAAGTACTTGCTCAGGCACAAGCAGTGACAAAACAGAACACCACAACTGAATCCGATATCTCTACATTGAGAGAGAATTATAGCTCGACTCATCAAGCTACATTTTTCGAGCAGCACGGAACGTCGACGTCGCCTACGACATCAACGTTAGCCTGGACGTCTCAGAACAATACGCAACTTCCTAGCCCATTTGGCATTTTACCACACGAAAGCGTTGTTCCATCGTCTCCAGGTCCACCTTCTACAAAATCCAGTAGTACTGGCTATGAAAACACATTTAATACTCATTTTAGTACAACACAGACCTTAAACAATATTAGTGCGTCTCAAATAACCACTCCGTCTGCGTGCAACACAGATTTTAAAGCATCCAACTGTTCAACTGACACAAAAAAGTCGATCAGTGTGAGATCTCAATCACCTACCGTTAGCATAAAATCCACGTTGCAAGTCAGCAATAGTCAAACATTCTTTCATCAAGTTCCAACCTTTAGTTCTGACACCTTGACTGACAGTTACTCAGGCGCTGGTAATGCTGGAGGTCAGTCCGTCACTGAAAATGGAAAAGTCCAACCATCACTACATCAACAATCGTGTATCGTATCAACACAGAGCAATTCTTCTGGTAAAGAATATAGAATATCGCAACCGTCCTCGAGATCGACTACGACGATTTTTTTAAGTGGTCCAGTTCGGTCAAGTCCAGGTTCCGCGCAAGTAATTCAGGATAAACAGGCAACACGCAATGGCAATTTTGCATCACCATCAAATAAAACGGCGACTACTACCGCGACTCAACAGAATATTCAGACCAAAGCGCAGACCAAGATTTATCCTGACCTAGGGAGTCATGGAATTGAGCACAGACGAAATGAGCAACAGGGACATGATAGTAATCAATCATCTCCAATTAGTTTCTCCATCATGGAAAGTCGAAATTTAAATTACACTGCAAATAACACTTGCAATAATACCAACAGCAAGCTTACGAACAGTCAGAGAACATCATCTAATAGCAATTTACAGTCCCATTCTCAACAACAGCAGCAACAAACGTTTCATGTTTTGAATCAGCAACAGCAGCAGCAACAGCAGCAGCAGCAGCAACAACAACAGCAGCAACAGCAGCAGCAGCAGCAGCAGCAGCAGCAACAACAACAACAACAACAACAACAACAACAACAACAGCAGCAACAACAGCCGCAAACTCCGACTTATAGACATTATTTGACAGGATCAACAAGCGATACGGAGTATCACCATCCAGGCAGATCCAAGTCTGCAACATCGACGGATTCTGCTTACTCGTCCAATACTTCGACGCAAAATGGACCCGACTGCAATGTCGTTGTTCCACGACGACCAAGTCCTCTGCAGACTCATTCGCAGGCTAGTCCCTTGGGTCATGTACCAAGTCCAGCATATCCGATGTACAATAGTCCGATGGCGACTATGTCGTCACCATCACCGTTGCAACAACATGAGACTAACGGTAGTCAGTGTACTAATGGTGCATCATATAAAAGTGGAGTCACTCAACATGTCGCTCCACCGTCACCTTTGGATGTCACTGTTCCCAGACCGGCATCACAGGGACAAGTAGCTTACTCGTCGGTGATCACACGAGCATTAGGCACCACAGAAAATAAGACAGCTTACAATACAGAAAGTAAAACATATGATAGACAGCAACAACAAGACTTCTCACAAACGCAAAAGCAACAGGTTTGTTGGGAAAATGGTAATCGACAAACAGCGAATGGCAACAGAAAGTTTTCCGTCTACACTGGTGCAAATACGGTAACCAGTAACGGTATAAATGCACAGAGTTTGCCGGTCCAACAACAAGTACAAAGGCTTATGAATGTATCAACAGATAGGCAACAATCATATTTTGAGGCTAATCAAGTGGCGTTGCAAGATTTAAGCAGTTGTAGGGGAGATCCAATGAGCATCGTAAAGAATTTGCAAACATTGCAACAAGGTCCCTGCTTGCAACAGCATACGACTGTTGCTACCTCGGTTGGTATGATAGAACAACAAAAGCAGATCGAAGAACGGCGAAAAGTCGATAGCGTCAATAAAAAGAGGAAAAATTTGGAAAAGAATGGACATAGTATATCGTTACCTAATGAACTTACAGGCAGCACGACGATGACAGAATATCTCAGTAGGATACCTCCGCCTGCACATCATAATGCGGCGAATCAACAACAGCAAAATGGTTACTTCGAATTCGAACGATGGAATTTACCGCCACCGACCGCCAAAATGTTTCCCACTGCGTCCAGTGCCTTCAGTTCTCAGCCGTCATTGCACCATTCGAGTAATTTCGTGGGCACTCCAGCTCATCAACATCAATCATTAATGGTGTCACACCATCATGCACCACCACCCATTCCATATTTTCCGGCTTTTCATATTCCCGCAGGTCATCATCCGCATCACTCGCATGAATTTCAATCCTCGGTCGAGATAACGCCAATAGGATTTGGTGATAACACTACAAATCAAAACACTAATTATAATCAAGAGGTCAGAGATGATCAGCCTAAAGTGATTGTTCCTAATATTGAAGAAGAATTAGGTTTTCTTCAGCAAGATCAACAACTGATACAAATAAATAAAGATTTTAAACGGCCCAACAGAGATCCTAATACGGGATTTATGACGAGTTATTTAAAATTTCTGCAAGGTGAAAAAGATCCTTCTCCACCACCTGCCATACGTGGTGGTAGGAAAGCAACATGGAATAGGTCAAAACCGTATATATCTGTTAAGCCGAGTAAATCTGTGGAAGTTTCGATTAACGGTGAAAGTATTAAATCTCAAGAAAAGCCAACGTTAATAAAGGAGGCACCGGTTAAAGAAACACCAGTAATAGATTACGCTAATGATCCTAGGTATTTCCCACTACCGAAAGAAAGAAAGAAATTAAATTTCGATTCGAGCGACGATGGTTTTACTAGTGACGATGATTTTCCATTTCCTCCTAAGAAAGTGGAAAAGAAAGTACAGAATGTAAATAATACAAACAATATTGAAGTTGTTACTGTAAAATCAGAAGGAAAAGGTAGAAAAGGTCGGCCTATTAAGCCTGGTGGACCTACAGATAGAAAGAGAAGAGCTGCTGCGGCAGCAGCGGCAGCTGCTGCTGCTGCAGCAACGGAAGCAGAGAAAAAGTCTTTGAAGAAAATTGAAGAAGGTAATATAAACATACATATATAGTATATAAATTTATTTTAAATTAATAATTCTTTGAAGACATATTATTTCGCACAGTGGATCCTTTACTTCTTCCTCCAAGACGTGAAACATCAAGAAGAAAGGCAAAAGAGAAAACATCAGTGAAACAATTTTTAGATCGTCAACAGGGTATAGATTATTTTGATAATGATGAGGAACAGGTAGATTCCGATTCTGATCCAGCATGGACACCTGCTGTAAAATTGGTTGGCGATGAAGAAGAGAAAAGAAAGAAACGTGTAAGGCCCGTTATTACAAAAAAGATTAGGAAAATGTTAGAAGAGGACGGTTATTCGTCCGGGGAAGCTATTATCTCAAAAAAATTGACGAGAAAGAAGCATGAGATGTTCTCAAAAAATTCTAATAATTCCGGCAAACTTTCTTGTAGAATTGATGAAAAATTAGTAGCGGCGGCAAGCGATGAAGATATTGATATTTCGCCATTTAAGGTATCTATTATGTTTTGCAGAAGCCATTTAGA
The DNA here is from genome assembly GCF_024713525.1 of Acromyrmex echinatior. Classification (NCBI taxonomy): domain Eukaryota; kingdom Metazoa; phylum Arthropoda; class Insecta; order Hymenoptera; family Formicidae; genus Acromyrmex; species Acromyrmex echinatior. The sequence goes on from NC_141857.1 coordinate 9,613,242, forward strand.
ATATTCTATTGGTTTGTATGTTGGAACGTATGTATTACATATAAGGCGGTTTAAAAAACCAAAATATTTTTTTCAACCGCCTTATTGAAACCATTTATTGCTTGTGGTTAAAAACAGTTACTCTTATTTTTTCAAATATGCAGATTTCGCGCAAGTTGCATTGATGGAAATTAATGTTTTTCTTATTATTTTTTTTTTTTAAAGAAATGTATTATACATTTTTTGCAAATTCAAATAAGAAGGTAAAATTATGTCTCAGCGAATGTCTCAGGAACTTATTATTGCTTTTAAATTTTTTCAAAGTAAAATTTTTTCAAAATAAAGCTGTTGTATGTCAGTATGCACGGTTGAGAGTGTAATTTATTGTATTTATTGTATTCTTAGATTCAATGAGTTGAGAGATAAGATTACAAATTTTGTTAATGCGTAATTTTTCGAACATATTTCTCTGATACCCAGCAAGTATGTGTTTGATTGCATATTCGGAGAAAACTTATTTACTGTGTACATAAATTATTAAAAAATAAAAAATCGAAAAATTTGATATTGTTTGAATTAAGAAGGTAATTAAATACACTCAAGATCTCTTCAAAGCATTTTTATATTTATACTGTACAGGCTAATAATATTTTACAAGAACTGTTTTAATAAATTGAAGTAAAGATTTTATTTTCATTTGATAAAAAAGTTTTTAAAAATTTTTTTTAGAAAAAAAAACCGATAAACATTAATTTTTATCACAAATGCAACTTGCGTGAATCTCTGCATATATTTTAAAAAATTTGAAAAAATAAGAGTGACTGTTTTTAACCCTAAGGAATAAGTAATTTCTGTAAAGCGGCTGAAAAAAAAGATTTTGGTTTTTTAAATCGTCATAGTATGTGTGTATGTGCGCATGCGCGCTTATATATATATATATATATATATATATATATACACACACATACACATATTAATATACGAGGGTTGTTTGAAAACAACAGTCATTTGTGCCAGTCGATGTTTTTGTAAAAATAGAAAAAATCGAATATCAACGATCGCCATTACAAAAATTTACGAATTGCGGTTCAAATTAATTAACTACCCACTATATTCACTAGATTTGATCCTCAACGAAGGAAAATTTTTCGTGTTATTTCCTAGGCTCAAAATTAGGCTCGGAGGACACAGGTTTTCATCAAACGAAACACTGACATTGATTGGCACAAATAACTCTCAAACAACAACTTAGCGTCTAAAATGGCTACAATTTTCACAGATATCTTGCAAAACATGTACGATTGTAACACCAGAATAATTTTGATGAGTAATGCCATCTTCATGTCGAGGTTCAAACTTTTCAAAAGATCCTCGTATAATATGAGCAGACTTTCAAAATGCGTTTTGTCTAAAATTTATAATTTTTAAAAAACGAGAAAAAAGATACTATGCACACAAGAAAATTACGCACTTTACAGAAAATAACAATATGCCAATCAGTAGGATGTAAAATATTAAATAAAATTGCTAAAAATGTTAAACAAATACATTTTGTTTATTTCTAGTTAAAAAAATAATGCATTTCGAAATGTTAATTTTTTTAGCATATAAATTAACGATAAAAAAGTGCTTTCTGAACTCAGAGTAGCTTATAATGAATCTAACACTGAACACTGTGCCACCTAATTAAAAAAATGAATTTTGAATAAAACGCATTTTGAAAACGGCTTCTCGCGCGCGCGCGTGTGTGTGTGTGTGTGTGTGTGTGTACGTGTGTGCGTGTACACAGGGTAGTCTACTTAAATCGAAATATCTCGCTTATTTTTGATATAAAAAAACGTTTCACATGAAAATGGGGGGGGTTTCGAGGGGAACGCATTTTGGTCATGTTAGTTTTTTTTTTTTAGATGGAAGCGTCGAAAAGATATGAAGGTTACCTCCACTTTTTTTAATGAAATTGTATGATTTTTTTACATAATATGATTCCTCTAATTATTCTGCATATAAAAAGTATTAAGGTAATAATATCAAAAAATCAATAGTTGACAAGATATTTAACATTTTATGTTAATATGTACCAGAATAAAATGTAAAGTATCTCGTCAACTTTTTTTTCTTGTCAAATTGATTTTTTGATATTATTATCTTAATACTTTTATATGCAGAATAATTAGAGAAATCTAAAAAAAAAACCAACCTGACCAAAATGCGTTCTCCTCGAAACCCTTCCACTTCCATTTGCAACGTTTTTTTATATCATCAAAAATAAGCAATATATTTCAGATGGTCGATTTAAGTGGATCACTCTGTATATATAGGGTCCGGCAAAATGATCTCCCACATTTTGCACCGCCACTGTCCCCGAACCACTGAAGAGAGGGGGAGCTTAGCGTAGTCGGTTGGTAGCTCGCGCCTTGCCATTTCAGTTGTCGTCATGAATTGGACGGGCGAGCATCGTGCCTTCGTTATCGAAACATTTATGAAAAGTAACGAATCTGTGATTACGACGCAAAGAACTTTTCGTACTCACTTCACGCTTGGTAGACATGCTCCAGTTCCAGATCGCAAAACAATACTGTTGTGGGTTTCAAATTTTAGAGCTACAGGTTCAGCTTTAAAAAGAAAATCAACTGGTAGACCCAGAAGTGTTCGGACACCTGAAAATGTTGCAGCTGTAAGAGAAGCAGTTGAACGATCTCCTAGCCGTGTATCGAAAAAAATGGTCGCCACTCTGTAATTTTCAAAACTCAATAAAAACAAATGGCATAGCATAAATTTTCAGTTAATAAAAATAAAATCTAAATAGCATTTACAATGGCGTTTTTATTAAAGATTAAAATGTGGGAGATCATTTTGCCGGACCCTGTATAAATTATGTATGTATGTATGTATGTATATGTATATGTCCATATGTGTTTTTATGTGTACATGCATATAAAATATGAATAACAATGAAAATATGAATAAATTAACAGTTTTATTATATATTTTGCATGCAGCATTCGATAGGTTTAGAAGATGCGGTAATCTTTGATATTATTTTAAATTTTATAAGTAAAAAATACTTGTTCATAAAAGTTTATGCATTTTAAGCGATTTGGGAAGCACGCTGGGATTGTCGGATTCATCTTTTTTCTTACTCAGTTTTACTTGCTGAATCCGAAAATTATAGTTAAAATTGTTTTAGTATCCGGAAAATATTTTTTTCACAACTTGAACAGAAGAAAGCAACGATTGGTTTTATCATTGATTTTATCATTTATTATATCATTGATTAATAATGATACGAAACAATGTTTTAGATGAAAGTGGAATGCCTTCAAGGAGGACGTATTCTGATCATGTTGTTTTTCTTCTAGTTGGAGATGCCGAAAAGATATGATAGTCATCTCTGCTTTTTTAAGTGGAATTATATGATTTCTGTATGTAATGTGAAATTCCTTTAATTATTTTGCGTGAAAAAGTATTAAGGTAGATAAAAAAATTAATAGTTTACGAAATATTTTATATTTTATTCTGATACATATTGACATAAAATATCTCGTAATTATTTTAATCGTACCTTTATACTTGTACGATAAACAGATGAATCAATTGATACAATGGAAACACATAGTTGCTTGTTTAAAAAAGTATTTTGTCTATGTTTTCTACATGTTTTTGAAACAACTATGTATTTTCTTTATATCAATTGATTCATTTTATTATTCAGTTCATACAAGTTAAGATGCGATTATAAAAGAAATTAATAGTTTACGAGATATTTAACACTTTATATCAACATGTACCATAATAAAATATAAAATCTTGTAAACTATTAGGTTTTTTATATTTCTACTTTAATACTTTATATGCAGAATAATTAGAAGAATCGTACATAGAAAAATCATATGACTTCACTTAAAAAAATAAAGGTGACCTTCATATCTTTTTGACATCTCCACCTTGAACAAAAACAACTTGATCTGATATACGTCCCTTTCGAAATTTCTGATATACATTCCTCTTTTATCTAAAACATTTTTTCGTCATTATTATTAATTTCGGAAAAAAATTGACTGTATTGATTAAAATGGACTATTTTGTATGGTGCAAGTAAAAGTCATGACTTTAATAATAATTTTTTTGAATGAAGAAAAATGATTTTTATATATAAACAAAGAGAAATTTGCAGCATGATTCAACAAAGTGAAAATTAATCTTTGCTTTTTTTTATTCAAAATGTAAAAAAAATTTGTCGGATACTAGGACAATTTTAACTACAATTTTTGAATTCAGCGGATAAAATTGAATAAGGAAAAAGATGAACTCAACGGTTCCTATGTGTTTATCAAATCGCCTAAAATGCATGAACTTTATTATATAAGAGATTTATAATAATGCATTTGTGCAATTATAAAAACGTTATAATATTGACAGAAAGTAGTAACATTTTTCTTTATTTTTTAGTCTGGTGAATTTGTCGTGATCAAAACAGATTTGAATGAAGAAGAAGATCCTCCTTTGTGGAGAATAGATGGCAAAACGTTGCTTCAAAAATACCAGCCGTTCAAGTCCAATGGAAAAACTTTATACAGAAACATACCTACGGTAAAATTTAATTGAGTTTTTCATAATATTTTGAATATCACTATTTCGTGTGTAATTTTTTTGACAGTATTCTGCATGGGTTTCACAAAATCGTCATATATATCGACAAGTACCAGTGAAATTCTGGCAGCAGGGCAAGACTGAAACAATTGTAGAATTTCTGAGGGATGAAATGATCATTGATGACAGGTAAATATTTATATTAAAAAATATATTTTAACAAATCACGATAATTAATCGGTATATGAGCCTGGTGTACGATTATGTATGCGACTAATTAAATTTTTAAGTAAATATATTTTATTATACAATTGGTTATGAATTCCAAAATCGGTTTGATCTCTATTGAGATACTCTTCAGTTGTGACTTTATCAGGCTGAACACATTGGATTTGTTATTTTTAACAATACTTCAAATAATATATAATAATAAGAGTTCTCAATTTGAACAAATTAATAAATAAGAAAAGGCTACGAGCTAGATGATTAATGCTATATATTAAATCTTATATATATAAAAACAGATGTTTTAAATGTTTTATATTATACATATGAAAACAAAACGTTTCAACCTCTATCGAGTCATTCTCATAAATTTTTGAAATAAAAAAATCAGGGAAATTATAAAACGAAGGTGTAATACACAGAACACATTGTTTCGTCCGCGTAATTATAACAATAAAATGTACATAAAATAATATATAATTTGTCTTAAATTATCTTTATTTAGTGATTATTGATAGTGGTCCTTTTTTTTGATTGAATATATAACTATAGATCATTACAAATATGACTGTGTTCCATTGTATACACACGATCAAAAAGTTTAAAGTACATAGAATTATACCATTTTTATATATTTTTTAGAGCATAAATAATTACATGCTTATATTGTCTCTTTTAGATATAATATAAATGTAAATATATAATTCTTTATACTTAAAAATGTATATAAAATGATATATAATTCTATACATTTTAAATTTTTTGATTAGTCGTATGTACACAATCGAGTACAACTAGACTTGTGCTGGCCACTGATTTGTAACTATAGTTATATGTTAACGAATCAAACAAATTCGTTGAAATCATATTTTAATAATTTCGACAAATTTTATAAATTCTTATAACACTCATTTTTATTTGCTTATAGTGAGAACATTGATAAATTTATGAAAGATACCGAAAGATATCAAGATAATTTTGAAGTATACATACAGACATTAATCTCACAAGCTTTGGATTCTAATTTTCTTACTGAAATATTTCAAGAACAAGGTAAAATGAAATTAGATTGATTTTTATTATTGTCTTTATAGATTATACATCATTTTTTTTATATTGTACATTATGATGAAATATTAATTATGTTTTTTATTATTACTTAGATGATTATTTTCTATCAAATGTTAAGACTGTCGATGAAATAACAGAAGAAAGAAAACGTCGCCTTTTGTTCACAACTAAATGGAAAGCAAATTTCGTAACAGCAATATCAACATGGCCATGTATTAATGTGCTAAAAGATTTGCCACCATCAGAATGTAAAGGGAAATTCTGTGCTGGTTGTCAGCAGGCAAAAATCTATACAAGAGTTTTGCTTTATGGACAACCATATAATGGTACTACATTAGAAGGCTCGCCACCTGATCCAAGAATACCTCATGAAAAAGTATGATATGCAAATGGAAGATGATAAGATGTGATAAACTCTATTGATTTATTTATTTTTCTTTTCTTAGGACTTTTTATTATGCCGCATTTGCCAAAAGAAGGTGGCCTTGTATAATAAAGTCGCTCATCAAAAATATTTAATGTTTTTGGAATGTGCAAGAAGAGTAGCAGATAAAAAGGTAACCGATCCGCATAAGGATACTACAATAATATTGAATGAATTATTAGCAGATGAAGCATGGTTGAATCAAGTAAGTTTATTTTTATTTTATTCAATTAAGGCTTAAAAACTTCATTATTGTCTTATCAAATTATAATAATATGTAATGCAATGTTATTGTTTTAAAAATAAAAAATAATATATTTTTAAATAAGAACAAATTTTTTTTTTAGCTTTTCAAGGAAGTAAGGAATATTTGGGCTGAAATTGATAGCATGGAGCAGCAAGCAAAAGCTAAAGCAAAAGTGAAATCAAAAGCAGCACTGTCGTCATCAGTAAAACAGCATCATAGAGCAGAGACAACAATAGCAAGTGCTCCTATCGTACTTATATCTAAAAAGACTGCTGATAATATTTCTGATTCACAGGTGCCTATACAGAATATCGAAAATAATTCTCAATCAGTATCTAGTAACATGCAGATGAGCAGTGAACCATCTTAATCAGGGTTGCCACAGACCGAAAAAACCGGGAAGTCAGGAGAAAATATAAAAAAGTCTGGAATTTTGAAATTTGTACACAATTCTCTTTAATTGCTTCTATTCCAAATAATTATTATATTATATTTTTTTAAATATTATATCTGACGTTTATAGTCAAATACGTTCAAAACTCGCGCACTTTAAACAATTTTAATAAAATAATTAAAATTTATATTTTATTTAGTATTTTTATTTGATCGCCCTTTTTCATCACAATTGCACTCTTATTTCCAGTACTAATTAATTTTTTGTTGGCTTGAAATAACACTCGAAATTTTATTATGTTACTAAGCTTCTTTTGTTGTTTTTAATAATAAATATAAAATAAGCTAGTTTTTTTACAATCCTCGATTCTAAATGTTAAAATTTACATATTTTACACTGATCATGAAAAATTTTCCCATTTTTATCTGAAAAACCTAGAAAAATCAGGGAATTTTAAAATTCATTTTCTGTGGCAACCCTGTTAATAGTATTATAATAACTTTATATCTAAAAACACATTAATTAATTAACAATTTGGTGATATATTTAATAACAATTTGTGTGACATTTGTTGCGCTAATTCTATACCAATCAAATGGACTCATAATGGTAACAATGAAAAAAAATTGTGTGTGTGTGTGTGTGTGCGCGCGTGCGTGCGTGCGTGCGTGCGTGCGCGCGCGCGTATAATTAGTAAAATATGAGAGAATCCACATGGCACATATGTAAATATACCAAGCATATATGTAACATATTCATATTTGGTACAGATGTTTAGCTCTATCCAAGATTTTGCCATTATAGCATAATAATAATGATAGCATAATAATAATAATAATAATAATAATAATAATAATAATAATAATAATAAAATTATATTTATGTGAATATAGACCACACAATAGTTTAATCTTTGTATTACGGTCATCTTATATTAAGCTTTAATGTGTGTGTGTGTGTGTGTGTAAACACACACACAGGGTGTTCCAAAAAGGTCGGAACATCTAAATATCTCGGAAAATGTAAGTTTTACAGAAAAGTGTTTCCGACAAAAGTTATAGGGTTCAAAAAGATCTATTTGATCTTATCTCAGTTTGACTTTGGGTGGCGTCGCCAAACTCAGATCACGATCACATCGATTTTTATAAACGAGAAACTACTTTTGATTTCAGAATCTAATATTTGGTATCGAGAGCTTTTCAAAACACTATGACAAAGTTATTTTTTATTAAGTATTAGGTGTTGGAATTAATTCGTAGCGTTTTTTAATGAAAGAATGTTATTTATTTCACATGAGCATTAAAAAATACATTAATGAAAGTACTTCCCATCACTTGTAAAACGCTACGAATTAATTCCAACACCTAATACTTTTTGAGTTATAAGGCTTGAAAGTTACAGTACCGCTGGCATTAGCATTACGCAAGGTATATTTTATTTATGTAAAAATAAATTTTGAGTACAAAATTGGAAATAAGAGGAATAATCTCCTGTGGCCTTGATTTTAACAACTATTATCTAGGACATGATCCTGAACAACATTCAAGAGATTTTAACTGTCGGTCGGGCACCTTGCGTAATGTTAATAGCTAATACCGGCGATATGGTAATTTTCAAACCTTATAATTCGAAAAGTACTTAATGAAAAATAATTTTATTATATTTCTTTGAAAAACTCTCGACATCAGCTATTAGATTCTCGAATCAAAAATAGGGTGTTCTATTTAAAAAAATCGATGTGACCTGGATGACGCCACCCAAAGTCAAATAAGATCTGATAAGAGCAGTAAATAGATCTTTTTGAATCCTATAATTTTTGTTTGAAATACTTTCCTGTAAAACTTATATTTTCCGAGATATTCAGGTGTCCTGACCTTTCTGGGACATCTTATATATATAAGTGTGAATCAGAATAGTTTCTTACCCAATGAGAAAATTATCGATTACATACCTTATTATCGACTTAACGACATAGATCGGATGCATGTCGTGCGAACTGCTGGTCTGAGCGCGAAAACAGGCATGTTTGATGTTAAGTTGTGAAAATTGTTACAAGATTTTATTTTTATTATACGAAGATATTAAAAATATGTGTGCCTTTTTCTCAGTTCACCCAGACCAACAATTCGCACAATCACACATCTGATTTATATCATTAAGTCGATAATTAGGTGTAAGGTTGTGTAATTTTCTCATAGGATAAAAAAGTAATTGATTCACTCTGTATATATATATGTGGCGCTTTCCAGCTAAACGACACAGTGTGACACAGTGATCGTGTCATCTTTAACATTAGGATGACAAACAATAAGGATGTAATGATTCACTGTGTTACATTGTCATCTGTGTTTCTTGTTGGGAAGCACTCATAATGAGATTTGAAATATGTTCAAATATTTCGATGATATATGAATTAAACGTCACAACTTTTTATATCATATTTGCATTTCATTTATTAAATCAAAATTTTAATTTATCTGTAGCATTATGTTATAGATATTTTTTTAAATATTTAACATTTACATAATCATAGATATATTCTTTTTACAGAATAATTACAATATTATATCTCATATTATATTAATATTTATAATAACTTTATACAGAATTTGTAATTATTTGAATTTTTTTGCATAGTGTACATAATTACAGGAAAAGAAAGAACATGTACTTGGGTGCTATAGTAGAACTAAGAGCTATACGTGGGCGATTAAGATCAATAGCACAGAACAACATAAGCAATTTGTAAATTTTGTAAGCAATAAACAAATTAACATTTTTTATTTGCTACTGCTTATGTTATTGCCTTATGTTCTGTGATTCACTTACTGTTTATATTTATGTTATTCGATGTGCCACTAACTTAAATTGCGCTGCTAATATGAGAATATAACCAAGATTATATTAAAATCGGAGGAGAATACACTGTCAGTACTCAAAATCTATAAATATATTTACGTTACACATTATTGGTTTTCAGTGTATATCAGAACATGAAAGTATCCTTCAATTTTAATAAACTTTGGATATGTTAAAATATAGACGAAAGTAAGAGATACATCTTTTTTTTATAACTGCTTTATAAAATTTTTTTTAAGTACTTTATAAAAAATTTTTTATATGTAGTTTATAAAAAAATACGTATCCTTCGTTTTTGTCCATATTTTAACATATCCGAAGTTTATTAAAATCAGGATATTTGTGTTCCTTTGTAAGTGATGGAACGAACTCACTGACGTGCACGATTCAGCAATTCTGCTGAAAGCAACGCTAATGAAAGCGTTTTTTCGTTGAAATCCATATTGTAAATAAATTTACAGCATTATAAAATTGTAAATTTGCTCAAGTTCGCAATTGCGCTATTTAGTAGAGCTGAATCATGAAGAGGTCTGTTTTTTATTCCTGCACTTTTTGAGCTGGTGTATATACACGATGAAATAAGTTGAAATGAAACAAATGTATATTTGTTTCACTTCAACTTATTTCATCGTGTATATACACCATCCGATGGCAGTGTACACAGTGAAGTAAGTTGAAATGTATATTTGCTTCACCGAGGTGTGAAAGAGACCCTTAAGGTAACAGATTTTTTTTATGGTTTTCGAAATGCAGTCTTCTCATTAAGTGATTGCTTTTTATTTACGTATCCATAAGTAAAAATCAATCGCTCAGTGAGCAGACTGAATTTCAAAACCCATTAAAAAAAAAGTGTTGTACGATTTGACTTTTTAGTTGAGTGTGTACCATACAGTTCAGAAAATGCAGGAATAAAAAACAGATCTTATATCAACAATTTTTTTTCTCATCACTTGGTGGCGTGATTGAGTCGGTAATGTACCATAGGTCATAGTTCTAAATCCACACTTCTATTGTTTCAAAATAACGATTTGCAACAAATGCAATAATTTTGAAATTTTTTTATGGATTTTACAAAATTAATTATATTTACCTATAAAATCTACATTTTAAATTATTTACCCAGATAGCCAAATGCAGTGTATTTGCTGACATGTTCCGAAAATGTTCCAGCAACCAATTTTGATAAACTCACGACAAGGTGAGAGCATTATGTCTGTCGCGTTGAACTCAATGGAATTCGAAATAGCAAATTGATGGCAACATGTCAGCACAAATATTCTTGACAACAACTCGTGTTGTCATATTGTCAGCATTTTGTTAGCAACGAGCTGCAATTAAAAAACTTCATAGCTTCAAGACATATTTGCAACAACGGATGGAAATCATTATATATATTCTGTTGTATGTCTTTATCATGATGCTCAAGATGAAACGATTAATTATTCGTTGCTAACATGTTGCTGCCATGTTGCCGACAACATAATGTGAATACGTAATAAATATCATCATTACCAATAACATAATAAATACCATCATTGCTTACAGTTTGCTCTAGAAATTCGACAATATATAAGCAATCATATTGTATTCATAATATCCTATTTTGATGTTAATAAATGTACAGCAAATAGTTATCAACAAATGCAATGCATTAATTTACACAATATGCTATATCATGCTTGGCTGTTTGGGTAGTTTGTTTTTAAAGTGTCATATTTTATACAATGATATATTCAGGCTGCGGTCGATTTGGACGCTTATGCGCTTTAAGCATTTGTATTCATCATTCTGTCTTTATCGTTTATTAGACCTAAAATAAGAATAGAAGTACTAAAAGGCAGTGAAAGGCAGTCTAAATCGACTTCAGTAGATCTTTCTCGCAGCCTCAGTAGATCTTTCTTCCAGTGCAACATAACAATATACGCATGTAAATTCTTCCATATTAGAATAATTATATACATATATATATATATGTATATATATATATATATGTATATATATATATATATAAATTCGATAAATATATAGAAAAGGGGCGTCACCTCCAATGACCTTGACATGTTGTCAAGGTCGTGACTCTGAGTCACTTCCAACAAATTTTAAGCGTCGGTCGCTGTTCGTTAAAATGTTATTAACAAAAAAGTTGAAAGTTATTGAAAAAATGTTTTATTTCTGCTATATATAATATTAAAAACTATTCTATATCCCCTTTGCTTACGTAATTGTTTTCTATGCGAAGGGAATTCTATTCCACTTTCCCTTCTGTTTCAGAGGCACACGACTTCCACGCGAAGCGACTTTCAACCCACCTTTCCTCCTGTTAAGGGGCTTCTTTCTTTCCATGCGAAACAACTTGACGAGATGGAATGGAACTCACTTTGCGTGGAAAGTCGTATGCCCCTTGGTGGGGAGGTGGGGTGGAACTTGCTTTATATATATATATGTGATCGTGCCCTAAAACAGGAGGGATGTGGGATGAAAGTTGCTTCACGTGAAAAATCGCGCGCCTCTGAAGCAGAGAGATAAGTTGAAAATCGCTGCGTGTGGAAGTAGTGCACCCTAGAAGCAGAGGGGAGGTGAAAGTTGCTTTGCGAGGAAAGTGGCACGCCCTTGAAGAGATGACGGGGAGAGATGAGGTGAAAATCGCTTCGCGTGGAAAATCGCCCCTTGGGGAGGAGGGGAGATTGATCTCGCTTCGCGTGAAAAGTCATAAAATATATTTTAAAGCAGAGAATTTCTGTTTCAGTATAGTAGAAAAGAAACGTCATTTAAAAAATTTTTTTGTTAATTTTTTAATGAACAGCAATCGACGTCTAAAACCTGTTACTTGAGGTCATGACTTTGACAACATATGTCAAGGTCAAGATTACTAGAGATGGCGCCCCTTTTCTATATATTTACCATAAATTTAAATATTTTATATCATAAAATGTATTTTGAAAAAGAAAGATTATTTCCATGTTATCATTCTATATTTTTCAATCATTGTCAGGAATCTATTTTTCCAATGTATTATCTATCAAAAAATTGAAATAATACACGCGATACATGTATGTATGTATGTATTATATATATATATATATATATATATATATATGTATGTAATATATATATACTACTCAACAAAAAATAGGGAACACTTTAGAACACGTTCAAAATTGCGCAATATTCAGAACACCGTAACTCGGTGAAAAAGATTCACTCTTTCGATTGCTGTGAACCGCATTTTTGTGTGAATTTTATTTTACACTATAGATCGTAAAGTTCGTAAAAAATTTTCAGATTTGACGAGTATTCATTTGTATCCGTACATCTCCATAAAGAATTAGTCAGATTGAAATATCACAATACCGATTTCGAAAATAGAGATTTCAAGCTTTCAAATGCTTTTTTGATTTTTTTGTGTCTGCGATAATTTTTCACCGAGTTACGGTGTTCTGAGTATTACGCAATTTTGAGTGTATTCTAAAGTGTTCCCTATTTTCTGTTGAGTAGTGTGTGTGGGTGTGTGGGTGTGTGTGTGTGTGTATGTGTGTGTATGTATATGTGTGTGTATATTGACACACACACACACACACACACACACACACACACACACAAATACTTTATTCTGTTTCTAATATCGGAATTATTTAAAATATGCGAAACTTGAAAAACAAATTTCAGTACATAACGAGAATAATAATATAGAATGAAAAATTTTAAAAGTTGTTTTAAAAATATATATTGATTTTGTAGGAATTTGATGATTCAAATCCAAAAATAATCTCCACCACTCACAATTTTTTTATAACGAAAACTTAACTTTTAAAGTATATTTTAAATATATTTAAAATAGATTATAAAAAATTTATAATATAAAAATTATACAATTCGATTAATTACATTTAAATCTTATGTAAAAGGTTTAGTTCTTTCTTCTTTTACCAGAAAAGTTGCAGCTTTTCCTTTTGTGTCTTGCTTTTCGATTTTCACTGTACATCCAGTAATAATGTTATTCACATGGGCAAATATATAAATTTTTTCAGTATACAGTGTTAAATCCACATTCATATTTTATAAAACATAAGAAAATTAAACGTGTAAAACTAAATAACTATGTGATACAATATTTTTGTTTTTCGAATTTAACACTTAAAAATGCATGAAAAATATAATCAGGACATGTTAAATCAAAACGTAATATAAAATTGACAAAGTGAAATATAATAAAAAGACTATAGCCTTAAAAATATCTTCCTGTTTTTTGCCTCTTTAATGTCATTTTTTTCAAAATTGTGACATGATAGTCAAATTTAGATAGCGTATTTGTATTCAGCAAGCAAGAATACATTAGAAACAGCTAAAATGATTAAAACATTTTTTTCCATGTTGACCTTTGTAATTTATCGAAAAATAAAATATTACATCAATGATTTCTTTATATGAGAAATATATATTGAAATAATTTACAACCAAGAACAAAATATCTTTGTTTTAGAAAATCATTCTTCTGAAACACAATTTATATTCATAAAATATATTTTTAAAAATCGAAATTTATTATATTATATTTGAGTTATATTTGAATTAAAGCAAAAGAAAAATATATCTGAAATGTACAAATTAAGATTGATTCTTCAAATACTTTTCATTAATTCATACTATTCATAAATAACTTAAAATAGCGCGATAAGAATATTGTTGTATATTAAGTACTATTATATATTTTAAGTGACATTGTGTTTAAATTCAATTATTAATCGTTATTATGTCGCTATTATTAATATCATTGTTTAAGTGTGTAACTGTTTAAGTTTTTATTTGTTTTCAGATTTATTAAAAAAAAATATTCTTCAACGAACGAAATGATTTGCATGTATGGAGTATGAATGTATTTTTTCGAAGATATATCAAATTATATTTGTAAATTGTAGATGATTAAGTGAAAGATTAAGTGAATGAAGACGATTGCTTGATGCGTATCAACAATTACAGAATTGTAGGCATTTTTCATATATTTCGACGAATTGAAGTTCATATGTGAATGATTATTCCGGTGATGATCGATTGTATAATAAATTATCGGATATGGTTTATATTGGCGTAAAAGCTAAAATGCGGGCATTTAAATATTGACAGAATAATTAATAAATAAAGGAACATATATAGCTACGGAAGCTTTTTTTTTTTAGCGAATGTGCCATGCATATCAAGTGTAACTCATATTGCGTGCGATAATTCGCATTACGTAAATCCATAATGTAAATCGATTGCTAATAGATCGATTTCTTTTTTATAAGATTGCGTTATTGCATATAGTGTGTACTCATTTAAAACGTATGATTATTATCAAAGTTATATAAAGCGAGACAATTAATATTATTGTTACATCGTATCATTTTTCCTATAGAAAATATTATAAGGGTATAATTTTATTCGATTGTAAGTTGTTTAATGTTTTCTTTTATTTACGCAACTCAAATGATTAACTACAAATGATTATTAACCATGAATTGATGCTCCAGTGTTATCTGTTATTATATGCTGAAGCGACGCGGCCGAACTCGAGATCGATAGTACAGACATTTTTAAATTCGATAATAGTGACATCTTTCATTCATTTCTTATATTTATTATATATTATATTTATATATATTAGGGTACTATTTTAATCGATACACGCGAATATCTCGAAAAGGAGAAATTTTTTCAAAAAATGTTCTAGACAAAAATTGTATGATTTTAAGGGGGGAAAAAAAGATAGTGACCTTGGTTTATCCTGATAAGAAGTCCTTAATGTAAGACAAAAAGGGTAAAAGAAGATAACTGTCTTGAAGCTGCCGGTAAAGGAACCGTCGAGGGATGGGGAAAAGATGGCTGGGTATCGGGAATCTCAGTTAATGTCGGGATGTCGAAAGAGAAACTCAGACTAAGTTATCTGAGGGATAGGTAACCACTAGGATAAAAAAAGCTAAACGTATGATTTGAACACACTTTATTTTTATATATTAATCACGGGGGGGGGGGGGGGTTATATTTGTTCTTCGTGGATGGAATCTCGGAAAATTCTTTCTTTCTTAGTAGAGTGGTCCCGACTACAAGCTAAGTCGATACGCCCAGAATCGAAAATGGCCGCTGGAGGCGGCGAGACTCGAAAGTAGCATAGAGTAGTCGATTGAGTTAAGGTTTGAGAGCACAAGCTCCATATACGGAACAAAAGTTCCTAGAGGAATCGTGAAAGTGAGCTCGGCTGGGGAGTTTTAAATGTTGAGATTGTTTGATTTGAGAAATGATAAAAGCAAACGACATAGCTTAGGGGAAGGGTTTTTGAGGAGGGGGAAGATATCGTTAGGAGTTACGGATGCGCGTGAATAAAAACTGTTAATGTATGTAATGAGTTTGTCAGCCTTCGGAGAAGTGAGCGGACATGAGAAAATAATGTGATTTATATCCAGAGTAGGATTTAAAGGCCGCAGAGACAGGCCTTAGATGCAATAATATTTTTTCTGTGAAGACTGTAGTTGAGGTTGTAATGGTTTGCACGTAGACGATTGATTAAGACAATCTCCTCTCTTTTAAAGAAGTGTTTATTGAATCATGGTTTGTCGGCTTGAGAGCGAAAAAATAATGTAAGCCTTTCCATCTAAATTCCTTATCGAGATAGACTTTGTATTGTTTCGCAGCAAGATTTTTAGCTTTTGAAAATAAATCAGAGTAAGGGATCTTCAAATCAATTTTGCTTAGCACCCTGCTTAGCACCTAGATTGGCGAGTTCATCTGCCCTTTCATTACCTTCTATGCCCCTGTAAGAGGGGATCCAAGCAATTCTGATCCATGTGATGTTAAACAGAATTGATTTTTGATGGCGTACATCAAGTAGCAGCCAATATCCAGGCAAGATGATGAGAGGAATTCTAAGACACTCTTCGAGTCCGTAAAGATAATCCGTTTTGGGAATGTTTCTGTCACATATAATTTTCAGCGTGAATGGAACGAACAAGGCTCAGGTTTTAGCCGTGAAGATTGAGGTATTGGCTGGAAGACAATGTATAAGCTCCAATTGTAGTGAAGGTGAGTATGTGCAGCACCCGTGCAATTATCCTGCTCAAACTTGGATCCATCTGTATAAAAACAAAAGTAGTCTTCCTGTATGAGAGGATGTATAAATTCCTGAAAGCGGCTAATAATAAACTCCATCGTCGATCCCAACTACGCTTGAGAAATCTATAGTAGTTATAGAAACAGAATATGGATATAGAAAAGGAGAACAGGAACATTGAGCGTTTAATATCGTTTTTCAAGTGCTTTAGCAAAATGTATTTCTTACAAATAGGAACGCTTTGACATGCAGTGATTTTGGAGCGAGAGGTAATAGAAACAGTTTCCAACTGTTTCAAACTATCTATAGGCAGATTACCACGCTTCGAAAAATTTTTAAACAAGTAGACGCAAGGTAGTTGAATCTAATGCGTAGAGGAGGCTTACATGTCTCAGCCAACATAACGTTAATAGAATCTATAGCCAAGGACTATGCGAATTGCTTTCCATTGCAGACATTCTAGGCAACTAAAAACGGATTTATTTCCTTTGAATTGGAAGACATGACTGCCATAATCAATAGATCCCCTAAACAGCACGATAGATAACTAGAAGAGACTGGGGAACACCCCACGATGTGTCAGCTAAAGCAGACATAATATTGACGATTTTTTCTACCTTTGCCGATTAAATATTTGAGGTGATTCTTACCTGTCAATCTCCTGTCAAATAAAATACCTAAAAATCTGCAGGTCTCAACAACAGGAATGTCTCGATTATCAACTCTGAGATGTTGGAACGCCGGAAGATCTACCCCTCGAAAACATCATGCACTGCGATTTAGACGGCGAAATGTTCAGACCTTTATTGTGCAAATAAGTAGAAAGAGAGATGAGAGATTCTTGAATGGAAGCAACAGCCACATTTAAATTGGCATTTGAGGAAAAAAATATCACAAGATCATCAGCGTACATCAAGATGATAACCCTACTTCCTAAGCAGTTTCCAATATCGTGTAGATAAAGATTAAATAGAATTGGACTGAGGGATGAACTTTTTGTGAGCCATAACAGGCGTGCCTTTGTGAGCCGTAAGAGGATTATTGAGCTTACTATTCCTAACGAAATAGAATTCTCTTTCCATAACCATGTTTTGGATGAATTTGCATATCTTGGCAGGGACACCAAAATCTCTTAGCGTTACTATAAGGATTGAAGGACATTGTCAAACGCGCCAGCTATGTCGATAAAGATACATATAGTAAAAAGGCCAGTGATGTTAGCAGCATGAATGCGATTAGAAAATGTGATGAGATTATCTGCGCACGAACGAATTGGACGAAAGCCGAAATTCAGGAAGAATGAGATACGACTCGACATACCATCTTAATCTATTGTATATGATCCTCCATAATCTTGAGAAGACAAGATAGCAATGAGATCGGTCTGACGCCCTTGCCGAAAGGTTTAGGGATAAGGACAACCAAGGATTTCTTTCAGTCAGATGGAATAACACTCATGTTTAGAAAGCCGTTGTAAATTTCCACCAGGGCGTCCTTGAAGTGATCAGAAAGAATAGAAATGATACGATTGCTGATCTGGTCAAGATCAGAAGCGATTTTTGACTGCTTGATAGCGATATCCAGCTCGGTCCTTGAAATCGGAGTATCTATTTCCGCGATGAGATTAGAAGGATTATTACGGTCTTTAGTCAGCATATCCGGAAGAGAACGGTAATTGTATTGTAGGCAACAAGGAGGACATAACTTGTTGATCGCGTCTTCGCAAGTAGTTTCAAAGTCTCAAAGTCCAAAGAATTGGTCTGTGATACATTGTTGTTTAGATTTTTGTTTTTAAAAGATTTGATGAGGGACCATAGTTTAGCCGAAAGAGTACGATGATTAAAGCTACTACAGAATTTTTTCCAGCCAAGCCTTTTTTCCTTGCGTAGAATTTTGGTGGTAAGGGCGCATTGTTTTTTGTAAGCTAGATAACTTTTCCAGGATAGATTGCGCTTATATTCCGCAGTGGCAAGTTTTCTCGCTGCAACAGCATCGCGACAAGTATCATTCCACCAAGGGGGCTGTTTACGCCGATCATCTAAGGAGCGTTATCGCAATTGCTTAGCTTTGTTGGAAGCAGCAAGCTCTATGCCATGTTTGATCTCCTGTACTAAATCCTCATAAGTCTTCTCTGGTTGGGACCAAGTGAATAGAAGGAGGAGGAGTGAGAGCATTGTGAGGGAGAGCAGTGTTGCATAAAATGATGCTCAGACTCTTGTTTGTTCAGGTTGATTTTATAACAAAATCTAAACCTTGACTGAGGAGAGCGACCTAGTTGCACCTTTACAGGAAGGTGGTCGCTATAGTCAGAATCTAGAGTAATAGAGGAGCAGATAAGAGCGAGTCACAAGTCGATGATAGAACGCCTGTGATTAGGGAGTTGAATGAGGATGGTGTACTGTCATTTAAGATAACAGCGCCAAGGTCGTCCAAGATTTCCAGTAGAGAACGGCCCTCTCAGTTGACATATTCGCAGTCCCATGCCGTGTGGTGTGCGTTTAAATCTCCCATAAAAATGAATCTGATCTTTTGGCCGAAAGAATTTAACATGTCTTGCAGTAAGTCCCTGGGAGTGTCCTTTCCTGGATGACGATATACGTTGACGATGTACAGAAGTTCATTGTCCATAAAAATTCTAATACCCTGAATCTCGACTGAATGATGTGATATATGAGATCTAATATCTAAAAGTCGATGTGACTTCTAATCAGAATACATAGGCCCCTTTGACCTTGAGAAGATATATCTTTTCTAACACATGAAAAGCCAGGCATCGAAAATAAGATATTGCAGTCAAGCAGCGTCTCCTGTAAGGAGCAAACAAGGTCAAATTCAGAGATAAAGTTTGTCAAATGATGAATACCTCTCACTCCTCTACAGTTCCACTGCAAGTGAAACTATTAGTCGGAGTAGCTCCTTTACAAGTGAATTTTGCTAATTAAAGAGTTAAGAGTAGCATTGTTTAATAAATCAGCAGCGATAGGCATATTATTAAGTTGTGCGAAGATAGAAAAGATGAGTTGCAAAAGGCAAGCAAAGTCGAATTGGTTATGAGCAGGAATTGAAAAATAAGGATTGTAAAAGGAAGATGGGGGAGAAGAAGATGGGAGGTTGGGATCCACGTTGACATTCGTCTGTTTTGATTAGACTGGTCAGAAAGAGTTAGAGCGTACGCAACGCCATTGCTAATCGAGAGTGAGGGGGTGCGCCTATTACGGAGAATGTCTTCTCTGGGGTCACGTGGAGAATCATTAAGCTCAGTCCGAGCTTGAATAAGAATATACGGAGAAGGCTTGGTCCGTGTAGATCCAATTAAGTTTTTCCCAGAAGATACGGAGGATCTTCTCAGACTCGATGCGGCAACATAAGAGTGGTCTTCATTAATAAGTCTATTTGCAAGTTCAGAATTCAAGGGGACGCCTGTCCATGTTGTCGCTCTGCGAAACCGAATTAGTTCTCTTGGTTAGAGAAGGAAAGCTGTCAAAATCTGATATCTCGTTCAGATGTTGGGAGTTCAGATGAAATTCTCTTTCTGGCTTCGAGCAAGGGAATATTTTCTTGGGTCGCTAAGGCCACAATTTTCTTTTGCTTGATAACTAATGTGCATTCATTGGAACTAGGGAGATGATCGCCGTTACAATTGATACACCTGGGAGGCACGTCCTTGAGATTGCAATCTTGAGTATGAGGAGCCTCGCCACAACGCATCTGGCACTTCTTCTGTAAGTTTTATTAATATGCCCTGCTTTGTAGCAGTTGTAACAAATGCGCTTAGGGATGAAAACAGAAACAGCATGTTTGATGTGAAAAAAGGGGACATATTTGGGGAATGATTGGCCAGCAAATTTGACGCATTTGACTTGGATGTATAATTTCAAATTTTCCGTTCTTTTTTTTTTTTTTTTGATAACGGAGGGGAAATGCCTAACGCATATCCCGGGCCTCGGGGGAGAGCCCGGGGTTATGTGGGGCTTGTACCCACTAAAACCCCTCCAGGTGTCCTTACCTGGCCTTGCATGAGGGATTCCCAGGAACGCGTGCAGCATACTTCTGGGAGCCCCTCAGGCCAGTTGGCTTATTGCCGACTTCGATTCCCGCCCGGAGATTTTTATGACGTCGTCTTATAAGACGACGTGGCCCTGGGTGGTGCTGGGCACCGACTACTATGTTCGGGTGCTGGGGGGACACCACCCCCTGCGCCCGCCGCCCCGTTGGTGTTGGGGGGCGGGAGTTGGGGATCACGGCCACCGCCGCGATCCCCAGCCCCCCAAGGAGCGCCAATCAGAAGTTTGGCGCCTCTCATACTTCGGCGCCGCGAGAGGAAGTCTCGCGGCGCACCTCCCGCGCGCGGGGCGCAGGGCTCTCGGCCCGGTCGCGCATTCGACGCGGCCGGAGGATGATGAGCCACTGCACTCAGCGCGCGCGGAGGGTCATCTTTTGTCCGGTGGCGGTGCGACCCTAGGGTCTGCAATCCGCCGCCGGCTCACAGCGCCCCGCGTTCGAGACGCGGGGCCGTCGCTGATGGTGGTGGCGGCGGAGGTGGAGGGTTCACTGACCCCGGCACTCTCGCGCACCACCCCACCGTTCTCCTCTTCTTCCGTCCTCTCCGCAATAGGGGAAGGAGGTCGCCGCCGTTCTCGCCCCGTGGGGCGGTCCCGGCGGCGGGTACGCGCGAGAGGTGACCCGGGGCGCGAACGATCCGGCTGGAGCCGGCGCCCGCGTTGACCCCCAATGCCCTCACCCCTCGCATCTCCTACCCTCCCGTCAGTCCCGCCACCCGGAGGCGGCGGGGGCGGGAGAGGGCCTCGATCTCCCGGTGCCCTCTCCCTCTGCCTTTCAGCCTCCTCCTTCTGCGACATCACCCGATCGCAGAAGGAGGAGAAGGCCCTCCAAGCACTCTCCCTGCCGACTATCTCCTTCACGACAGCCGGCAGTGAGAGATCCTCCCCTATCTCCCGGACCAGGACACCGCGCTCGTCCGCCCAAGCCGGGCAGGTCTCCAGCGTATGCTACGCGGTGTCCCGGTCCCCGTCGCAGTGGTGACAACAAGTGGTCAGCTCCTTACCTATGCGACACAGGTACTCCCCGAAACATCCGTGTCCGGTGAGCACTTGCGTCGCATGGAACGATAGTCCGCCCCATCCTCTGCCTACCCATTCCTCGAGGCAGGGGAGGATAGCCTCCATGGTCCGAGCGCCCGTTGTCGGCGGGTTGTTTTCGAGAGTGGCGCGCCACTCTTCGAAGACCCGCCGACGGGCGTTCCTCTGGGTCAGCGGTCCTCTGGGTTACGATCCCCCCCCGAAGCCGAATGGCCTTCATCCCGGCGAAGGTTTCCGCCAGGGCGTCGGCCACGTACTCGGCAGGGGGGATCCCCGCGAGGACCATGGCGGCCGCGTACGACACCGTCCTGTAGGCCCTACAGATACGCAAGGCCAGCCGCCGTTGCACGCTGTGCAACTTCTGCTTTATTCGGCGGCTGGCCAGAGCCTTCTCACTCCAAACCGGGGCCCCGTAAAGGGTCCCGGACAGGACGGCGTGCATATACGCCCGCCTGACCGACCCGTTCGGACCGTGGAGGTTGGGCATGAGGCCGAGCAGAGCGTCTGCTCGGCGGCCCAACCGCGGGGCTAGCTCGTCGAAGTGTTCGACGAAGCCCCAGCGACCATCCACGGTGAGGCCCAGATATTTGATCGTTGGCCTCACCGGGACGCGGACATCGTCAACCACTATATGTGCCTGAGGGGGCACCCCGCTCTTTCCATCGTGGAAGAATAAAGCTTCCGATTTAGCGGGGGCCACCCTCAGGCCCAACTCCTTAATGGAGCCGACCACACACGCCATTGCGACATTTGCCGTACCGACGGCTCTCTCCCAGGTCGTGCCCCCGACCACCACCAACGTGTCGTCCGCGTAGCAAACGACGTGGCAGCCGGGGGGTAGGGCCGCGCGGAGAACGTAGTCGTATGCGACGTTCCAGAGTAGGGGTCCCAATACGGACCCCTGTGGGACGCCGCACGACACGTCCCTCCGCTGCTGGAGTCCCGTTTTGTTATGGAACTCCAGCTGCCTGTCTCGGAAATAGTCCTCTATAATAGCGACCAGGTAGGGGGGCAAGAGGTGATGTCCTCTCATCGCCCCCACTACCCGGCCCCATGGGATGCTATTAAAGGCGTTGGCGATGTCCAGGGACACCGCCAGCGCCACCTCCCCTCCCGCGGTCATCTGTTCCGAGAGGGCTCTGACTTGCCTGACGGCGTCGATAGTCGATAGGCCCTCTCGGAAGCCATACTGACCGCGGGATAGATTGGGACCATTCCGGGACACGTGCCGGACAATTGCGGGAGGGACTCGCTCCAGCAATTTCCCCGCATCGTCTAGCAGGCATAACGGCCTATAAGCGGAGGGACTCTCTTGCGCAGGACCCATCGACATTCCAACTCGTGTCGGCGGCGTCTTCGTGACACCTCCGCGGGGGTGGACACCAGCTCCATACGGATCAGGCGATGGTCCGTAAGTTCTCCCAGGGAGCTGGCGTCCACGTGCCATCCTTGTATCTTAATGGCCGCAGCGGGGATCGCCCACGTTAGATCGACGATGGACTCCCCCCGGGCCCCCACGAAGGTACTGGCACGGTCCCTATTCAATAAGACTAGGTCGTGCCGCGCCCACAGTAGGGCGCTGTCACCCCGGGAGTCGGTGGATGGGGAACTCCACTCCAACGCGTGGGCGTTGAAGTCCCCACCCACCAGTACTGGCCTGGGGGAGCGTCGTGATGTGCTCCCCCAGAGAATCCAGGGCGTCCTCGTATTCCCTCCTCGTTAGTCGAGGAGGGAAGTAGCACCCCGCTACATCGATGGGTCCCCACTCTACCAGAGCGAACCCCTCCCCCGCAGATATTGGAATCATCGGGGTGTGGAAGCGCGGGGTGTCGCGCACGTGTCGGCTGACCACCGCCACCCGTTCCAGAGAGTCCCCCGCCCAGTTGGGCCGATGCCCCCGCACCTGTAGCACGACCCGGATCGATCAACTGTGCTGGTGCATCGCTGTTGTACATGACCGGCCTCCAGGCATCTATAGCACTGGAGGCCCCGGGCCGGCAGAAGTGCCACTCTGCAGCTCGACCACCCCACGACTACCCTAGAGGCGGCCACGAGCTTCTTGGCCGCCTCTACGGGGCATCTCACCCAACACGTGCCCATTAGGGGCCCTATTGACGACTCCCACCTTGAACTCCGGCGGGAGTCGCCCACAGGCCCGGGCCAACTCCTCGGCAACCTCAGTGGGGGTTGGCGAGTCGTCCAACCCGGAGACCCGCACCTCGGCCGCCTTCGACGGACGGGACACCTTTACGTCGTCCCTGTCCGCAAAGACGGCCGACAGTTTCTCCGCCAACTTGTCGGCTTTGGCGCGACTCTCCGGCAAATTTTCCGTCCTTATTGGATCTGTGCATGAGATTGCTAACCTCGATAACCTTGCATTGAGAGATCAAGTGTCTTTTGACAAAATCTTCCTCGATGTCAACAAAAATATTACGGATAACGCTTGTGTGTAGAATGCAGTAAGTTGGTATGTAAGCTTTGAGGTTATGGCTTTGTAATGTAGAGCATTTGACGAGATTATTAGCAGCTGAAGCCGTTTTGAGTTCTACAAGAATCTTACTCCTGCCAATCTTATGAATTTCAATAATGTCATTGTATGCAATCTGAGAGATAATGCGTATCCGTTGTAGCCGAGTGTACGTGAACGGCAAGTCAGAGTGATAAGTCAGAGGAGGTATAGAAATTCTCGAAAGACACATTTTTATTCTTACCTGCCTTATCCTGTTCTTTGTTTACATGGTTGGTCGCGTCAAGTTGAGAGGCCATTTGTTTGTTGTCACTTTTGCCCTGCTTACTGACGACAGACTCTTTTTCTAAGGTCTCAGAGCATAGTCTTTTGCGAAGAGATGGATTGTTGTTGTTAGTCTCACAGGAGTTAGGAAGAAGTATATCAGCAGATGATACAGAGTCCTCTTCTAAGAAAGAGAGATCTATAGCATTGTTGTGGACCTCATTAGGTGACTCCTTGGTAATAGTCTGTAGTACAGCGTGGGTGCCTGGTAGGCGCTCACCTTGTAAAGAAGTTTCCAATTTTTTAAGCTGATGAATTTTTTTCCCCATTAGATCATAAAGAGAGCTTTTCCTGCCAAATTTAGGATTGGAACAAAATTTACTTTTGCCCGTAGAAGAAAGGGAAGAAGCAGGGGGAAAGAGTGAAAAAGGGAGGAGGAAGGGGAGGTTAACCGGGCTCGACCTCCATCACCGATCCCAAGCTCGAGGCCAAAACTTCGTTTATCTTAACGTAGACCAGGAAGCGCGGTCTATGCTATAAAAATGGATAGATAATAAAAAAACAAGGTGATCCGCGCACGAAATCACAGAAATAAAACACCAAAAACAGCACGCGATGCAATCGAAACGCCCAGGCCACAAAAAAATACGTCCATCAGAGATCGCATCGTCACCGGAACAGGAATCTCGGAAAAGATTCTTCAACAATGGCGCGGCGTCCGCTTAGCGATGTCTTCGTGGCGTCCTCTTCGCAAGTACGCTCCAATCAGGAGCTCGCTTTTCGGAGCTAATAGCAAGAACCAATAACGTGTGAGAAGAATTGCGCGCGTAGGTAAGGCGCTAAATGCGACTGGAAATAAGTAAAAGGTTAAGAATATATAGGTCATTTTTTACATTAAGGTCAGGTCCATGTGAGATGGCGGTAGTAGCGAAGTCCCGGCTTACGGCTCGTAGCTGTTGACGTCGTCCCGGTGGCTCCCGCCACAACACCAAGAGAGGAAGAGGCAGAAGGAGACATCCTCCCCTCTTTCCTTTTAAGGAGAAGGATGAGGAGGAAGAAGACATCTGTGGGGAATTCTTAATGCCTCACTAGCGCAGCGAGCGTAGTAAGCTTAAGGATTGTGTTGGTAACGAGTTGCTTAGCAGCGTAAAAAAAAATAATAAAAAAAGAAATATTATATTAAGAGATCAATAGAGGTGTTCGTCCTGTACGTTCGTATAAAATTGTATTCGTGAAATAAATATTATATTTACAGTTACAAATTAAGTCTCGATTGTAAATTTCTTTATCACATCACACGACAAGCGTGGGCTTGTCAAAAGAACTCTGACTTATCCATTGAGTCAGATTTCCCACATTGGTGACCCCGACGTGATGTGATATGAAAGGCCGTTGTGATACGAAAGGCCATCGTGATACAAAAGGCCGACAAGATCTAAAGGCCGATGTGATCGAGAGGAAGAAGCGATTAACTGGTAACTGTCGTTCGAGCAACATCGAGACGAACTTGGTTTCGAACCGAGCAGAAGTGCACATTGCCGACGTCGTAGCCGACAAGGAAGCTCGTCGCCGACGTAGTAAGCAGCAGCAAGCTCATCGTCGATATTGTGACCTGTCGCAAGGCCCCATCGTTAAGGCCGGGGCCAGTGGAAAATTCTCGCCGTTGGAAACACCGCAGAGACATATCCAACGACAGGCGCTCAGCGTTCCGCCGACGTGGGAACTGCACGAATCAGCCCAGGAGCCGGCGTTCAGGACGTCATCGCCGTCGCCGCCATTGTGATCTGTCAAGGACGACCTCGCCGCCATTGTGATCTGTGAAGGACGACTTCGCCGCATAGCAGTCGGGCAAGTTGTGTATGCAACGCGTTAGTTTTTAAGCGTGCGTAATCCGGTAAACAGGAAAGTAGATCTTCCGCGCTTTTCTTCACGAGGTCAATTATACGAACGTCAATTAACAATTTCTCCATTATTGACAAATTAACTTTGAGCGATCGAAATTTTTATAGCGCGCGCGTAAGCGATTAATATTTAAGGTCGTTAGGAAGTACTGATTGTTCGCGAACTTCGTCACGTATAGTCATGGCTCCTCCCACCAACGAGGAATTGCAGGAGCAAGTGATGCAACTGCAAGCGATGCTTCAGCAGATGCAGGGCAAGGTGGCAGGCAATGTCGCGCGCGTGGATTCATATAGAGTTCCGAAAATTCCGCCGTTCTTAATTAAAGATCCGGTGATATGGTTCATTCAAGTCGAGGCCACTTTCGAGGCCGCTCGAATCAGAGCAAAAGACTAAGGCGCATCACGTGATTATATCTCTGGACGCAGAAGCTATCGCGTGCTGCAGAGATCTCATCGCGGAACCCGATATTAATGAACCATATACCAAATTAAAACAGCGTATCATTGAAAATTTTTCAGCGTCAGCAGAAAGTCAACTGCGACAATTAATAAAAGGCCAAGTGCTTACATCAGGGAAACCGTCGCAGATTCTCAGTCGACTTCGTAACTTAAACTCTGACAAACGATGTGACGACGCCGTAATAAAAACTGTGTTCTTTGAACATTTATCACCTCACATTAGAAGCATTCTTGCGACTACCGAAAGTACGGATCTGGATAAATTAGCCAAAATGGCGGATAAAATAGTTGAAACCGTGGGTGATTCTGCGCAGTGTGCCACCGTATCGTCGTCAGAGTCTAAACCGTCCGACTTAGAAGCCAGGTACGGGCACCTGATATAATTGCTTCTGCTCTTGTAAATCCTACCGATTCTTTAAGAAGACGAGAAAGAGATAGTGGAATAAGTAGAAGCACTATCAGTAGAATTTTGCGAGAAAATTCATTTCATCCATATCGAATGTCACTTCACCAGGCCATGACATTGGACGATCATAGACAAAGACTGATATTCTGTAATTGGATTATTCAACAATTACCTACTTTCCATAGAAGTATCTTGTTTTCTGATGAGTGCACCTTCAAAAGTGACGGCGAAGTGAACACACATAATTTCCGTTATTGGGCGTAAGAGAATCCACATTGATATCGAGAAATCGATCATCAACGTATCTGGAAAATCAATGTTTGGTGCGGAATTGTTGATACGCATATCGTCGGACCATTTTTCTTTGAAGAAAATCTAAACCGTTTTCTGTATGTCGATTTACTCGAAAACGAACTCCCACGTTTACTTGAAGATATTCCACTTCAACTACGTCTAAATATATGGTTTCAACAGGATGGATGTCCAGCCCACACGTCTGTCATTGCTCGTCAACAACTGAACCGCATATTTCGCGGCCAATGGATAGGTAAATATGGTCCACATAACTGGCCACCACGATCACCGGATCTTACAATTTTGGATTTTTATTTGTGGGGAAGAATAAAAGACCTCGTATACCGCGAACGACCTACGACTTCAGAAGACATGAAGAACAGAATTCGAGAAGCCAGTCTCTAGATCCTGTCGAAATTCGTCGGGTGACGGATGATTTTCAACGAAGAATAACAGCCTGCATACATGCACGTGGAGGACACTTCGAAAATCTAGACTGAACACATGCGTACGAACAAAGGTGACGGCAAGGGGAACCACCTTAAAAAAGCACCCCGACGAGGTGTAAGTCCGACCTTGTGACCTCCACGTGGTACATCTTGGGTAACGCTGACACAGGCGGCATCGACTGTTCAAGATCTTGATAATTAGGAATCTTTAAAAATCGATGTACATGACTACAAATGAATCTAAAGGTAGAATTCAAATTCACCAGCAGATGGATGCATCATAGCTATGTAAATACCTAGTATTGTTTGAACTATTTTTTGTACAACACATCCATATCTTTTAGAAGGTTGATACGGATGCTCTAAAAATAACTTGACCTCCACATGACCTCTAAGGGTAATTTTGACCTAGGTTTGATAACGTATTCAGACGTAAAATTTTCCGCTATTTTCATTTGTGATGTCATGAATAAGAGTTTACATTTGTTAAACGGTACTTTGACCTTGAATTATGCCCAAGGTCGACCTCAAGGTCAAATTCAAGGTCACCATCAGATAGATCTCCCGAAATCCTGCAAATTTTGTCTGAACCATTTTTTTGTACAAACACATCTCTACCTTTTAAAAGGGTGGTACGGGTGCTCTGAGACACCCGGTATAGCTAGGAAATATTGAAAAGATGAAGGAAACATTACGTATTAATAAATAAGTTAAAATAAGTTGGATTTAAGAATTCAGTGTCATTTTGTAAATTTAAACTTTTTTTTTGTTTGTGTATAAAAATCATTTTCGATATTAGTCGTTTATTCAAATTTTTTTTTCATCTGAATTTTTTATATTATCTCAAATTAATCAAATTCATGAGAAAATTTCCATCTACGTATGCTTTGTAATTACTAATCTTAGCTTGTGTTTCAATTAATGATTTATTCTCATTTATTCTCGTTTTTATATAATGTTCTATTTGTCCACATGTAACGCATTAAAATCCCTGTATTATATGTAAGGATTATGCGTTTCGCGGGTTTTCTCCGTGTCTAGATCCATTCTTGGAATGCCAACGTTTCATGAACCTTGCAATCCATTTTATCAGGGCAAGGAGCAACCTGATATTGAGCTGTTTCCTTTATATTACGTTGCTTGTTGGAGTGATGGAGGAGAAGAGAATGGTGGGGACGGGGGGTAGAGGCGGAGGAAATTGGTCGGTCTTCAATAGCTTGCATTATAAAAAGTTAAAAAAAAAAAGGGCTATGAGCCAGAAATTTTACCTATAAAATTGGTAGATAAGTAAAAAAATGTCTTACTAAATTAATTATTGGGTCATCTAAAAAGTATCCGCGGTTTTTTGTCACTAGATGTGTGTTGATGGTCATATATCTAGTGACAAAGTATCGCGGATACTTTTTAGATGACCCAATATGAAATTTATGTATTTAATGTATTTTTACATGCCGGCTCCCTGGAAAATTTTTCTCAGAATTTTTCATATAATTTTTTAGAATTTCTATATAATTTAATAACTTTCTCACATTTTTTATACGAATTGAAACATTTCTCAGAAAATCTACATCTTTTCTCACAATTTTTTATATATGTTAATTATGAAATATAGGATTTCTAAGATTTTTTGTAAGTGTAATTTCTGATGAAATGTTATAAATCTAAAAAATTTAAAAATATTTTTAAAAAATTAAAGGATGAGAAATTTCAGAATATTTCATAATTCACTTATACGAAAAATTTCGAGAGAATATATAAATTTTTCGAATATTTTTGAGTATTTCTGAAAAATGTTCCAATTCGAATAAAAATTAGAGAAAAATTTTCACCAAGGTTAATAACAACAAACGTTTCAATAACGATCGGATCATTATCAATGTTTATAAAATATATCTAAACGATAAAAAAACATAACATAAAGTCGATCGAAAATTGAAAATATATTTTGTATTGAATAACTATACAATAACTATATATTGTTGGTATCAATAAATTAAGGAGGATCTTCGTTTTGTAAGTTAAACTGAACAGTAACATACATAAAATATATGCATTAGAATTTATCAGAAAAGTAAAAACTTATACTGGACGGTCAATGGCAAATGAAAATATATGAAATATTTCGCAATGTCAAGATATCTACTTGTTGGTATTGTTACGTCCAAACCCTTGAAAATTTGGTCAAGGAGACAATGAGGGAGAATGGAGAGGGTATGGAAGAAACGATCAGACTCAATCTCACAGGTATACGCGCGGAGGCGAACATCTGTGAGTCGTACGCACCTTTTAAGTCCCGGAATGTGGGTCAACGTCCGAAGGGACGCTGACACCTGTTCCGCTGGAACAGTGCGAACGTCGGTCCTACTTTTTCAGTCAAGGAACTTAATCCTTTTGACCCGGGACTGGACCTCGTGCGATCTCAGATATTCGAGGGAAGTGAATGCGAGGGGTGATATCAATAAAAGACAGGGAAATACCTTAAGTTACATTTATTATTAGGTGTACAAATAAGTTTCCGTCCTTTGACAAAAGACGGCGCCACTAGCAAGCTATGGTTAAAATTGTCTGATGTAAAACATTATATCGTAAGGTTGGAAATCTGTTAACAACATAACCTTGAAATATTAGCGATTTTGTATCAGCATCATATATTTTTTTTTGTGCGAAAATGCCGAGTTTTCAGCCGAATAAGCGTCATTTGCGGGAACTTTTGATTACTTCTTTAATTTGAAGAAATCTGCAGCTGAGGCTCATCGATTGCTTGTAGAAGCATATGGTGAGGCTGCCTTAAGTGAGAGAAGTTGTCGTGAATGGTTTCAAAAATTTAAGAACGGTGAATTTGACGTCGAAGACAAAGAACGTAGAGGAAGGCCGAAAGTGTACGAAGACGCAGAATTGGAAGCATTATTGAATGAAGATTCGTGCCAAACGCAAAAAGAACTTGCACTTACACTTTGACTTACATCAATAAAACATTATGTATCGTTCTTTCACAATAAATGCTTAATTTTTGATAAAAAACGGCGGAAACTTATTTGTACACCTAATAATAAAATAATAAACAAAGGGTTTTGTACATTACTTCTCTTTACATAAAAAATATATACTATCTATAGAAAAAATATATACCATCTTGTGGATGAATGCGTGCGTGCGTGCGTGCGTGCGTGCGTGCCTGTGTGGGAAACGCGTGTAAATATATTTATGCACAATGAATGTGTTTTTCCATGCGGGGAAACGCGGGGGATGGACTGAAAATGGTTGCGACTTACTATTAGCTGCCCAAGATATCGGGTATATTCTAGACGGGTGGCCAAGAAGATCCGTCGTCAGCGAAGAGCGTCCGAAGAGGAGTCGCCGTGGCGTAAGGCTGGTAATTTCAATTGCGATTTGGTTACAAGTTCGCACTCGGACGGGATCGTGAACTGGCGTGATTAGTGCGGGTTATAATAATTTTCGGACTGCCCGAGACAATGAGTAACTGAGCGCGAATTCCATTGACGTGGACCGAATGGTTTAAAATTCTGTACTGACGCTCTGCGCTTCCGAGACCTCTATTTATACCCCGAAAAAAGAGTGTTGAGCCCTTTGTCTAGGATGCTAAGTTGCAATGTCACTCGGGATTTACGATTTTTATAACGTTCTATCGTTGTTGATCTAAAGTACATAGAGTAGTTTCGAGAAGAAGAGAAAGTGATTTATGGTTTTCCTTAAAGAGCCAAGATTGCTCCGAGACGGATGACGAATTTTGTTATTCTCGCGGAAAATATGGCTAGATAAGCAGATGGTTATCATGCTACCATTGTCAGTTGCGAGTCTGGTTTCAGATAACGCTCCTGCTGGAAATTATTCTATGCGTTTACGTTTTTTTAAGTGCGACACGGCGCCTGGTTTCTAAGATAAAATTGTTAGTCAGGATGATAAAACCTAGATTTTTACTATTGCGTGACTTCGGTACATTTATAATGTCTTTGCAATCTTGTCTCTTTTCGGACCTACATTAAGGTTACTATTCTTTCCAGGTTGATTGACATTTATGAATTTTCGCGGCGCCTGTCCGGTCCCTTTTTTAATTCTGTCAGTTCGTTATCAGAAGGCGCCGCTCGGGTCTCACAGACGCCAATCATAGTCGCGGCGAAGGAAAAAAATCGTGGCGTCTGCAGGACGTAACAGTATCAATAATTAAAGAATCTTCGTCTTATTAGTAAAATTGTACAGAAAAAAAATGTCGATGTATGAATTATATTATATGTTGGTGTCTAGAACGAAATATATCACTCAGAACGAAATAAATCATTCTCTTTGTCATAAAGAGGCATAATTATTAGTTTTTTAAACAAAATATTTTATCTGCCACACCTTTTCAATCAAAAAATTTGATCGATGAAATTCATATTTTTCTTGAAAATGGTCATCCTCTTTCTTCTATTTTTTCTACAATAGAAAAAAGATTAAAATTTCATATATTGAATAAAAATACTACACATAATTTACAAATTAAAGAAAAATATTTTACAATTTCCTATGTGCATTCCATCTCATTGCAACGATTAAAATCAAGAATTATTTCATTGCAACGGGAAAATAGAAAACTGAAACAACAATTGAAAAATGTTCTTACAAAATCAAACAGAAGATTTAAAATATTACTGTCAGCTAACAGATAAATTTTTCTCTCCTTCTGCAGCAACTTTTGTGAAGGAACAAGCGAAACTAAGCCAACAATTAACAAAAAGCAAGAAATATTCTATGCAATTCGAACAATTTTGTCTCAATATATATTTTATTAGTCCTAAGCGTTACAAAGTATTGCGTAATGAACTAATATTACCAAATCCAAAAACTCTTCAGCGATCAATTGAAACATTACAAATATCACCCGTACTTAATGATATCATTTTTGATATGATAAAGCAAAGAATTTTTATTACAATTTTACATTACTGGACAGATTATATGTAATTTGTACTGATGAAATGTCATTAAAAGCAAATCTTTATTATAATATTATTGAGATGTGAGTATAGGATTTCAAGACCTTGGACATGAAAAGAAATTCTTCCCATATTGAAGAGTTTACTTATACTTTGAAAATTAGTTTAGCTTCCTATGTAATATTTACGTTTTGTTATGTTTTATACGCTATTTTTTCTTTATAAGTATAAGGGAGTAATATATGTATGATAGAATTTTTATGTTAAATACGTTATTATTTTTTATATAAAATATATCAGTGTTATTCCATAAAATAATAATTAAAATGTGCGTGCTAAGACATGATATTTCAAATTATAAGACTGAAATAAATGCATAAATATGAAAATATGAATGAAATGCATGAAATTAATTATAAAGCTATTATTTACAGTCTGTGGTTTGATGTAAAAATTTATTCTATTGTATTTATTGTAACTTGCTGTTAGTCGTATACATTGATCTATAAGTGTATACATTTACTAAAGCACTTTTGTTCGCTCACGTGAAGTACATGTATCGGTAGCGTGTGACTGTTGTTGCCGACGATTGGAATTTTGTTTACTCTTTCTCAAAGGATCATGCTTAGGACTGGATCGACGGTCAAGGTTCACTCGTTCGCTCACGCGAAATACATTCGTCAATACCGTGCGAATTGTTATGGCCCGCCGAAGCGTTATTCTGGCTTCTAGTCGCGCTGATAACTCTCAGCAGTTCAGTTCGCCCTGAGAGCCGACCCAAAGCACTTTCGCGCGGAATCACATTGTCGAAACGCAAGCACTAATTCAAAAGACTTGTTACAATCGCCGCGAAGCCCAGCAATCTTTCACTAAGTGTAATTCAAATAATACTGCTATTTAAATATATATTGTGCAGAAAATTAAAACTGGCGTTATTTTTCCCACCACGTGGATCTGGCCCTTACTACATTTCGTTGAGAACGCGTCCTTATTGCTAGACGCACTCGCAAATGATTCAATTTTGAATATGATATACTTTTCATAAACGTACAGCATCGTATGAAAATTATGCATATGGCTATTGACTGTGTAATGTATGTTATATATATGTATAGCACATATGTATGTATAATATAAATACATATTATTACATTATATAGGGTGTCCAAAAAGACCCCGGATTTATGAGCTGAACATAAAGGTGACTATAATTAATAACTGAAGGAACATGAATTGTACTTGTATCGGCATACATAGTACGCCAAAATATAATGCGTTGACCTATGACTTTTAGGGTTATTCTTGTGCTATGAGGGCCTTACGTTTTTGGAAAAAACGCTTCAGACAAGTTGTAAGATTTTAAAGAAGCTATTTACTGATATTCAGTTATTTTTTCTTCATTAGTTTTTTTGTTTCGATCATGTCAAGCAATCAGCTTTTAATTCCATTATGACAATCTATTCATATTTCTTTAATTGCAGACGCAAAATTCTACAAATTGATTCCGTAATTGTACTTAAAATTTGATAATCGAAATGCCTCTGGCAGTAAATTAAAAATAGCCACCCATGAACGCCTCTGACATTTGTCTATAACTAGCCAAAGCACGATTTACGGTTGTGGCATTTTATTATAGCTAGCCAGCTCACAATTAACGTCTCTGGCAGTAAATTAAAAATAGTCAGCTCACGATGAACGCCTTTGACATTGGATCATAATTAGGCAAACATCATAATTAGACATTGCATCATAATTATTGCACAATTTATTGTTATAACATTTAACCATATCATTTGTATGATAAATAAAAGTGATATTTTCACGAATGACATAAAGATATTAACCTTTCCCATTTTGGTACCTTTTAATAAGAAACACACATTACAATAACCTTTTTAATAAATTTTGGCTTTATAGAATGTCTTCCAACAAGAGACAGTGTGACACAATATGACACGGTGCATCATTATAATCTTGTCCACCAATACAAGAATGAGATAATCACTGTGTTGTACTGAGTGAGTCGCTTGTTAGAAAGCACTTATAATCTTCTTTTATCAAAGACAGACAATTTTCTGCTACTATATTTTTTTTATTTTGTGAACAAAACACTATATAGTAGTGATCTACACACACACACACACACACACACACACACACACACACACACACACACACACACACACACACACGCACGCACGCACGCACGCACGCACGCGCGTGTGTATTTATGTCTATTATATATACACATATATATATATATATATAAATATATATATTAGGAGTACAAATTAGTTCGGTTCATTTTTTTGTGTTCAAAAATGTATTTATTCCAAAACAAAATGAATGAACAGATTAATTAAAGTATTGTCCATCGCTGGCTATTACTTTTCCCCATCTCTCAGGCAATTTTCGAATTCTATCTCGAAAAATGACTCGTCTTTGGAGGCGATTCAATTTTGGAGTCAATTTTCGATTTCTAGAAAAGAAGTGAACCGATGACTTGTCAAATCGTGCTGCATCCTTCGGAACAACCAGTAATCAGAAGGAGCAATGTCCGGAGAATATGGCGGGTGCGGTAAAACATCCCATTTGAGCGTTTCCAAATATTTTTTTACGACTTTAGCGACATGAGGCCGAGCGTTGTCATGAAGAAAAATAACTTTATCATGTCTTTGCTCGTATTCCGGCCGTTTTTCTCGCAATGCACGGCTCAAACGAATCAATTGTAGCCGATACCGATCGCCCGTAATGGAATCGCCAGGTTTCAGCAGCTCATAGTAAACAACACCCTTTTGGTCCCAGCAGATACAGAGCATGATCTTCGAACATGAATGTTCGGCTTTGGTATTGATGTTGAGGTCAATGGCAACGATTGACCGGGCTTAGCATAGTATTTTTTCTTCTTGGGGTTGTCGTAGAATATCCACTTCTCATCTCCAGTCACAATCCGATGCAAAAAACCTTTTCTTTGTTGTCTTTGAATCAGCTGTTCGCAAGTGAAAAATCGCCTTTCAACGTCTCTCGGTTTCATAAGGCAACCAATTTCCTTGTTTTTCAATTATTCCCATGGCTCTCAATCGTGCAGAAACGGCTTGTTGAGTTACTCCCAATGATTCTGCAAGCTCCACTTGTGTTTGACTCTGATCTTCTTCGAGTAATGCCTCTATTTCTTTGTCTAATTCTTTGTCTTCGAATTTTTTTGGCTGTCCAGAGCGAGGCTTGTCTTCAACGCTGAAATCTCCATCCTTGAAACGTCGAAACCATTCCCTACATGATTTATCAGTTGGAGCAGTATCACCATAAACTTCGACAAGCATTCGATGGGCTTCAGCTACACTTTTCTTCCAATTAAAACAAAAAATTAGAACCTCTCGCAAATGCTGCTTGGTTAACACAAAATTTGACATTTCAAACACAGTAAAAATCAAGGTTTTTATATGAAACTCAAAGCGATATAAACTGAATATTATTAGTAGATGTCTAATCTTTCTGAAAACGCCAAAATTAGTTGTCACTATGAACCATTCTCACTTGAACAGCCGGAGCCAACTTTTAGAAAATTAACCGAACTAATTTGTACTCCCAATATATTATATATTAGGTGTTGGAATTAATTCGTAGCGTTTTTAATGAAAGAATGTTATTTATTTCACATGAGCATTAAAAAATACATTAATGAAAGTACTTCCCATCACTTGTAAAACGCTACGAATTAATTCCAACACCTAATATATATATATATATATATATATATATATATATATATATATATATATATACCAGGTGTAGAAGTATGAAACCGGAATTTTTTTGTAAAAATTACACGTCTATTGTTTGAAAATGATAAAAAATTTTTTATTCAAAATAATCTCCATTGCTATTTATACATTTTTCTCACCTCTCCGGCAATGTATGAATGCCATACCAAAAAAACAGTTCTTCTTTTGAAGCGAACCAGTTATCGAGCCATTTTCGTACATTTTCATACGAATTGAAGTGTTGTTCAGCGAGAGCATGTCCCAGTGATGCGAATAGATGATAATCGGACGGAGCCAAGTCTAGAGAATAAGCCGCATGCGCTAATATCTCCCAACTGAACGCCTCGATCGTTTCCCTGACCCGTTTTGCTGTGTGTGATGGAGCATTATCATGAAGCAAAATGACTTTGCGTTGCCTTTTTTCATATTCCGGTCGTTTTTCACGTAATGCTCTATTTAAATCGATCATTTGCTGTCGGTAGCGATTAGTGTTAACGGTTTCACCAGGTTTTAGCAGCTCATAATAGATTACACCCTTCTGATCCCACCAAACACAGAGCATTGTCTTCTTTCCAAAGCGATTTGGTCTTGCAGTGGATGTCGATGGTTCGCCTGGATTCACCCATGATTTACGACGCTTAGGATTCTCAAAATATATCCATTTTTCATCACCTGTGACGATTCGATGGAGAAGTGACTTTCTTTTGTATCTGTCGAGCAGCATTTCACAAGTGGTTTTTCGATTTTCTTGCTGTCTTTTATTCAGTTCATGCGGAACCCATTTTCCCACTTTCTGAATCTTGCCCATAGCTTTCAAACGAATGGAGATGGCTTTCTGCGTTATATTCAATTGATCCGCGAGTTCTTGTTGAGTTTGAGTATCATCTTCATCCAATAAGGCTTGCAATTCGTTGTCTGTGAACTTTTTCGGTGGTTTCCCACGCTCTTCGCTTCTCACGTCAAAATCACCACTTTTGAATTTTTTGAACCACTCGAAACACTGTGTTTTATCAAGAGCATGTTCACCGTAAGCTCCGACAAGCATTCGATGCGATTCTGCAGCAGTTTTCTTCAAATGATAACAGAAAACCAATGCTGTCCGCAAATCGTAGTTCGTAGGCACAAAACTCGACATGTTTAAGGTTAGAAAAAAATATACCGGTGTATGGAACTTGGGTTGTTGTATGTTGGAAATTTTCGTCAGCTGTTAGAGAGAGATGATGGCGCTGCAGATGCGGTCTTGTGATCCTTAAACTGATAGCTAGTGCCATATATAGGGAAATTCCGGTTTCATACTTCTATACCTGGTATGTATATTTTTTTGTAAAGAGAAGTCTTATAATGTATAAAATTCCTTTATTTCATTATATTTCATTTTATTAATAAATGTAATTTAAGATATTTCTCTATCTTTTATTGACATCACCCCTCGCATCACTTCCCTCGAATATCTGAGATCGCACGAGGTCCAGTCCCGGGTCAAAAGGATTAAGTTCCTTGACTGAAAAAGTAGGACCGACGTTCGCACTGTCCAGCGGAATAGGTGTCATAACATCCCTTCGGACGTTGACCCATATTCCGGGACTGAAAAGGTGCGTTCGATTCACAGGTGTTCGCCTCCGCGTGTATACCTGTGAGATTGAGTCTAACCGTCCTTCCACATCCTCTCCATTCTCCTTCATTGTCTCTTTGACTAAATTTTCAAGGGTTTGGACATAACACACCATTTGGCGTAAAGGCCTCATCCGTCCATAAAATATAATCGGGAAATGAGGCATTTCGTCGACATTGTGCAAGAAGCTATGCGCATATTTTATTGATGTTTAATCTCTGCAAAAAAGCGTTATGATTGTCGAGTAAAAAGAATAAGTAAATACCTTCACAAAAATGAACGCGCGGTGCTTCATCTCACTCCAGCAATTGCTGCACGCGTTGGTAATGAAACGGCCGTAAATTATTTAAAATGCGATGCACCATACATCGCGCGAGCTGCACGACGCACACTAGTTCCAGAATTTTCCTCGAACATCCGAAGGACTCCTTCTTCGACGAGACCAATGTTGCGACGTATCGGTGGACCATAGTTTCGCGTATCCCGCAAGAGATTTCCTGTTTCCTTCCCGTAGGATACATTTCCTAATGGCCTTTGACGAAGGATGCCGCTTGCGATTAGCAAATCGTTCCGCGTAAATACACGCCGCGAGTTCAGCATTTTCATCAGCCATCCCGTAACAGATAATCATATTTGTATACTCTTCCGTATCATATGACATTTTCATAAGCGCACGTTGTCACCGAACACAGACCAACACACGTGTACAATTGGTGACGAACGAGAAAAAAACATTTAACAATCGGAAACATAGACTGTCCAATGTTTGTGTTACAATTGACAATTTTTAGATCGGTCCTCATTTTTTGCCGCCACGTCTCAGTGCACGGGCCTACACAGAATTTTTAGAATTTACCGGTGCTTCTCGAGGACGTTCCTCTCAATATTCGCCAAACGCTGATTTATCAGTATGATGGAGCTCCCGCACATTTCTCCCGCCAAACAAGAGAAATGTTAGACGCGCGTTCTCCGGAGAGGTGGATGAGTCGTGGTGATCCGATTACTTGACCGACAAGGTCGCCAGATTTAAATGTGCTTGATTAGTTCGTTTGGGACCATATAAAAGATTTAATCGAGCACAGGCGTGATGGCCTTGAACATAAGGTACGCGATGAGATCATAGCGGCCTTTAATACCATTACGCCGGACATGATGCACCATGCAACGCGGTAAATAGTTCGAAGAGCCGAACTCTGTTCACAAGCACGAGGAAGGCATTTCGAACAATTGTTGCATTAAAAAATGAGAGTGGATTAGACCTACTGGGGAAACCACTTAAAAAAAACGCGCCAAGCTATCTAGGTGGTGTAGAAACGATAGCGTTTCCTTGGTGATTAAAACGTTTATATTTTCAAAAGAATATGAGTAGCGTCTGCATTGCACATGAGTAGCGTCTCATCGCATTCTGTAGTTTAATTTTTTTATTACATCCAGAGAAAAATTTCTTCAAAGAAATGTTTCTTTGCTATACGATTAAAGAAAACATTTTTTTTATTTAAATATAATTTTTTCAAATTAAAGAAATTTTTTCTTTAACCGTGTAGCAAAGGAACATTTCTTTGAATCGAAGAAGCCTTTCTCTGAGTGTATAACATAAATATTTAATAGTTTTAATTACACTTAATTTTTCTTATCTTACAAAATGATCTCGTAATTAATAATTAATCGTAAGTCTGTACAATCCAATCATAAGTCTGTGCAAATCCAATATTCTTTCAACTGAAACTCTTACCTTTTTTGTTTTTTAAATCATTAAATGCAATTGAATATATTAATTACGTTATTTTGTATCATTGTTAGAAATGTTTTAATGAATTTTAAGTAACGTGTAACTTATAACGGAAGCTTATGGTCATGCAATAATTGAAAAGAATTGAATAATATAACTGAAAATTAGATTACACTAGTCTCAAATGTAATGAACGTTAAAAATAACTTTTATTATAAAAAATTATTTAAAAAAAACTTTTTTAATAATCTTTTATAATAAAAATTATTTTTTTCTAAAGAAAAACATTTTTTTACTACAGTTCTAAAGTACTTTTAAAGCCATTCTGTTTTCATTCTGAAATTTTTTTCTATCTCTTACAATTCCAGCGACATTCGCTTCGAAAGAGGAACACCGAAACACTTTTTTTCTAAAGGATGTTCTACCCCCCTAAAAGTGCGTATGGGTACGTATAAAAAAATACATGTCGCTTATTTTTGTCTGGAGAATAATATAGTAAATGCTCATTAAAATCGGAGAGGGACAGTTGGATCCCTTTCCTTGTAAGTTACAGATTTTTTTAATGTAATGAACATGGGCATTAAATTTGATGGATAGTTTAATCGAAATAAATTAAAATATTCAATTTTCAATTAGTGTTTTTCAATATATTTAAGGTTTCAGTTACTACAAATTTAAACATCTCATTAACGTATACATAAATAATTTTTTCAGTGACAGAAAATTTAAATTTTATTCATCAGTGAATATAAAAGATTAATAAAATTTAAGAACATTTCTAACGATGTACAATGAAACTTGTTAAATGGCAAGAAACATGTGAAAAAGAACCTCAGTCAAATGCGTCATTATACATGGAAAAATAATACATCTGGCTTTACAATGTAGCGGCTATGTACTTGAGCTTGTACTAATAATTTCAAGTGTACACGCATTAACATATCAAAAAATAAAATTCCGACTAAATATAGCATAAAACGACGCGATAATTCCGACAAAATATGTCTCGAAGCGTAATTAAACATCGTATAATAAAGCAAGCGGAAAGATATCGCGACGATCAGCATATGTTTTGCGTAGTGCTCTAATAATTATATT
The DNA here is from genome assembly GCF_024713525.1 of Acromyrmex echinatior. Lineage (NCBI taxonomy): Eukaryota > Metazoa > Arthropoda > Insecta > Hymenoptera > Formicidae > Acromyrmex > Acromyrmex echinatior. Next base: position 9,654,585 of record NC_141857.1, read on the forward strand.
AATTAGCTTAACATATCTATAATTGTGTTAAAACGTATTTAATCGTGCTAAATAACGTGATTTATAATGATAAGAAATGTGTAAGGAAAACTTCAGCTAAAATAACATTTTAGATAGTGTAGAAGCGATGCAGCGAAACACATAGGACTGCCATGCCAGACTGTGTCAAGACGAAGCGCTACTTCCCCCTCCCTATGCGCCGCCGTCGCCGTCGCTCGAGTGTGGGCCGTCCTATGAATTCGCGCATCGCGGCTTGATTGCATATTGGCTGTTTCCTTTTCTAATTCGAAAACTACAGCCAGTATCTCTAAATAGTATAAGAATTTTTTTATTCCCTTTGATCCATTCTCCGCCTCCAATGTGGCCCCGACCCATCTTAAGAGACACCTTGTATATACATATACATATGTTATTATATATATATATTAGGTGTTGGAATTAATTCGTAGCGTTTTACAAGTGATGGGAAGTACTTTCATTAATGTATTTTTTAATGCTCATGTGAAATAAATAACATTCTTTCATTAAAAAACGCTACGAATTAATTCCAACACCTAATATATATATATATATATATATATATATATATATATATATATATATACAGGGCAGTTAAATCCGGACAAATTAAACTTTGTTTTAAAATATAATTTATTGACACAAAGTACAAATGTAAAAGAAAATGTTTTTAGTCAATATTCGTGTGACCTGTCAGGAGTACAATTACTCAATATAACCGCCGTTGGCCTCAATTATCGCCTCCATCCTGAAGCGCCCGCACGCTCTCTGTAACGCAGCGCTGTCCATATTGGCGAATGCTGCTTCGATAGCGGCGCGTAGAGACGCGACATTAGGATGCCGCGACTTGTTGGTAACTCGTTCAACAACGCTCCAAACATAGTAGTCGAGGGGGTTCAAATCCGGGCTATTCGCGGGCCAAAACTCTTTGGACCACAACATGTCCGCATTGTCTGATAGCCAGTTTTGGAATGGGTTAGCGGAACCTTCCTCGGACTTCTCCGAAGCATTGTATTTCGCCACAACATCATAAACAGTCGATCTCGAGTACCCGAAGAATCGAATGATCTCGGTCGCCGAACGCCCAGCGCGAAGGCTTTCAATAATCGCGGCTCTTCGATTGTACTCCGCACTTGTACGTATCATCTCGGCTATTTTAAGATTATGACTGTTTACTAGACGCCCATGGCGTTCAACAACCTCAATCGCGACCTCTGATGGTACTACGATATGGTGGGAAATTCAAATTGAAATTTGTCCAGATTTAACTGCCGCACCCTGTATATATATATGCATCAATAATTTACTAAATAAAATGTATGTAAAAGACAGAACAGTGCATTTAAAATAATTATCTTTATTTGTATTCATATGTAAATAATATGGTATATTTCTTGTTTATGAAGAAATTATTTCAACAAAATTGAAATAATTAATATCGTATTTATTTTATTATTATTTTTCCTCTAAAAAAAAAACTTTGACCAAGGTATGTAAGAACGTTTATTATGATAATATGGGCCTGAGTAGGTCGATAATTCAGATCATTTCTATGATTCAGCGACGCACTTTTCATGACAGCGCCGTTGTCGGAATATTGCGGAACTTAAATACTGTTTGGTTTCGTGGCTTTACGTAAAATTTCATTCGTAATATACAAACAAAATTTTCGGAGACTCTTTTCTTTTATATTAAAACTACCTTTCTGAAAGCAGGATTGTTTTTTTCTGCAATTCGCAGGTTTTCTGCCATTTGCCAGCTACTTTTTATAAATGTGCAAGATCTGAAACTCTTATATGCAGCACATATTGTTGACTACAGAAATCGATAACAAAACTGTAAGTCTTCAATTTTTTTTCGTTTTTCGTATTCAATGTAGCTGGCGAATTGCGTTGTTGTTGATACTTTAATTGTGGAGAAGGAGTTTTCAATTCATAAACACAATTAAGAGAAAAGAGTCTTTAATAATTAATGGTAAAACAGGACACTCTAGCATCCCCTTAAGGCACTGCGCCGATGACTTTAACCTTGACATATGTTGTCAAGGTCACGATTCTGAGTTACTTTGCCTTAATAACTAGGTGGCGCGGTCTCTTATAGTTTTTGAAATATTTAGACTTAAAGGTCTAATTTGTGTAATAATTAATTACATTAAAAGACAGCACGCCGATGACCTTGATCTTGACATATGTTGTCAAAGTCATAACTTTGAATGACCTCGATTTTATGCGGCGGTCGCTGTCCGTTAAAAAATTATTAACAAAAAGAGTTTAAAAAATAGTGTCCCTTTTCTACACTATAGAGGCATACGAGTTTTCGCGCTCTTGAAGCAGGGGGGAGATGGGATGAAAGTTGTTCACGTGGAAAATCATAAAATATATTTTAAAGCAGGAAATTTCTGTTTTACATAATAGAAAAGAGACATTTTTCAAACTTTTAGTTTAATTATCCCAAACGATAAGAGATAAGAGACCGCCACCTAGTTGTTAAGGCAAAGTTATTCAGAATTATCAACATATGTCGAGATCAAGATCATCGGCGCGATGTCTCTTAATATACATAATTATCAAAATTTCTATCATGTATTTTACATTGAATCTGATGAAAAATATTCATGTAAAATATCCAATAAGTTTCGAGTGATTTTCTTTTGTCAATCTGTTCTAAATAAATAACGAATATGAGTATAAATACGATATGTATCTAAAGAATTCTACAGATCTAGAATGATTAAAACCGAATATTATAAAAATCAATTCAAAATGACAGCAGTTGTATCTAACTTGAAAAATACCTACAATAGGCTTTATAAATGACGATAAAGTCTTATAAAAATTTAATCGTTTCTTATCGGATTTTTTTATCAGGGTTGTATTGTCTGATTGATTAATGATGCCATGCTTCTAAAGCTTTTCATTTTTATTTCATTATGCGCACTATTTGTCAACGACGCATTTTTATAATATTAAATTACATATCTAATTAATGATCTCTGCCATGGGCATATTGTGGATTTTTTTTCAGAGATCGAGATCTTCTATCAACCCAGGGATGTGTCAAACTATGCATCAAATGGAGTGACAACAAAAAAAGGATTTTGCTATTGTATTGAAAAGAACATTATGGTATCAATTTTGTTGTTGTAACATTTACAACAATTAAATTTTTTAAAATTAATGAATTTCATTTGGATATTTTTGCAGCTTTTAATATCTCCTTGTACCTTATTTTAAAAAGAAAAAATGTTACGTTTTGTACATAAGGAAACTCTTCTTAATTTTTTAAAGAAATTTTTTCAAAGAAGGATGTTTGAGATCGGTAATTCGAAAAAAAGGTAAGAATTCCTTCGGTCGACCGACAATAATTGTTATTGAACGCACGCACAAGGCGAGCTCGTGATTTCATCTCGAGCCTGACATTAAGCCTCGTCAAAGTCAGGGATTCATTGTTCTTTAGTCTTTTCAAAACAATTCGGTTCACGCAAACAGGCACCGGCAACGGACCATCGAAAGTTCTAGAACAATTCAATTCGCGCACGCGAGCGCCGCGCTCCGACGAATACGTCACGCGCTGTCACCAATCCCGCGTACGGATTTTCTGTCGCGCATGACTGTTACGTTGAACGTCGCTAGAAAAGAATCGAAAGCGCCAATCAATTTTGTACAACCAATGCCACGTGATAATTACGATTGTGGCTAAATTTAATTAGATTTCTCCCAAGAAGAAAGCCCGGACCGGAAGCAATAAATGCTTCGATCTCGCCGGTCCTCAGGGCAGATTGGGCAGATTGCTTAAATAGTTTACACCGCTTACACCGTTTACACCGCTTAGAGTTCTTAGACTTCTTAGAGTTCTTACTTCTAAAAGTTCTTCGAGTTCTTAGAATCATAGTCTCGCTACTATACCGCTTCGTAAAATCGCCGTGCTAACCGCTTAGTGGAATCGCGATAAAACGAATCTTTCCGAGAAAATCGCCGAAATTTCCCATCACCGCGATTCCAAATACAATTTTGGAAAGGGTGACCACATTTGATATTTTGTTAATCTAATATTTAATTAATTATATTTTTTGACTCTGTAACTGATTATATTAAAGAAAATTCTTTTGTTAAATTAAAAGAAACGGAGTTCTCTTTACTGTCGTGCATCATATCAACCTTGTGCCGTTCTCTCACTCGAATCTTTCCGCGCGGTGCGCTCTCGCACAAAGGACAATACTAAAACAAAATGTTTAATTCTTTAATATTGTTATTATATAACATTACGTAACTTTTATATAAACATTCCTTTTTATATGAATAGAATAAAAATATTATAAACAAATATGAAGTTCTTTCTCTTTTTTATTCTATGAAATTTTTTTCAAAATTAAATAATTATGTGATGACTTTTTTCCTGAAATAATTTAAATACTTCTTCAGGATTAACGATAATATCTTTGTGAAGTGATATAAGAGCCATGCCATTCAGACGATCTTCCGCGATTATATTGCGCACATAATTTTTTAATTGTCTTAAGTTGAAAAAGTTGAAAAAGTCCTTTCAGAAGTTATCCTAACCTTAGATACTAGTAATATTACTAATAATAATTTTAGTAATTTCGAAATGTTAGGAAAAAATAAATTTCAACGCAGAAGACATTCCACGGCCTTAGAAGGAGATGTCTCATTTTTCCATATAAATATACAGGATCATTCAAGATAAACATTTGTCCTTAAAATTTCATATTCCTGGTTTAATTTTAAGATTTTTCCTTTATCAGAATTTTGTTGAAATTTGGTTTTTAAATTATAATAGGGAATAGTTAGCGAATGACGGGGCGCATATACAAGGTAGCTAGGGGCGGCTGTTTGACGCAAACGATACGGGGAGTTTCGCTGCGATCATTTTTAATATAAAAGAACTTGGCACAATGAAGATCAAGTCAAATTTACTAGCGACAAAAAGTTATTTTTACATTAAAAATTTCTTTCAATTAAATATTCTTATTTTCATGTATTTTTTTAGATTAGAGAATAGAGATAGTATTATTTAGATTGAGTTAGAAGATTACACATGTGATATTGTTTCTTAAGTGAAAATACAAATAGGTACTACTTGGATTTAACTTTGATAATTTGGAATAAAGATATCAGCATTTGTTTCATTTTTATTTAATTAAAAGATTAAAATACAGTTGTAAAGTCGCAATGAAATTATAAATTCCAAACGTAATTGCACACAATTATAAATATAAATTTCTCAATTATTTGACTTTTCATTAAAAAAATTTTGTTGTAAGAAGTTTTCGATTATAAGTGAATATAAAAAAATGTTTACTTACAACTGTAAAATGCAGCAAATAATCATATCTACATTTTTATTGAGGTCATCGTGCTCTTTCACTCTGTACTCCCACCAGCTCTATCACAAGAAATAAGAAAGTACAAGCCGTTACTTTAGCCAGTCTGGTCGGCTGTCTCATCAGCGGACCACAATTTTGTACGGTCGTATAGATTACAACGCACGTTAATAATTTTCGTTTACCTAAATTGAAATTGATACAATTTGAAAGAAAAGAAGGTTAAATATTTCTCGATTTTTGCCGAGAGCAATGCAGTGGCTTATGTTACTCTGCTACAGTGAGTGAGAATGCATCTTTGTTTCTGTTTGTAATATTCTACCAAATACTACGAACTGAAATTATAAACGTCCAAATTACTTAAAATAATTATTGCCTGACTATTAAAATTCGAATTGCCCGATTACTCAAATTCTGGTTATATGAATTATTTAAATAATCTGATTTTTAATACTCAATTAAACATAAGTGGCAATTTTTCGTTATTTTGTTGTGGTTATTTGATCACAAATGACGTCACATGTCGATTAAATGATGTGTATTTAACGTTAATTAACACGTCAAAAAGCTTTTGTAATAATTGTAACATTATAAAAATTAAATTCATCAAACGTTTAATTCATGTGTTCCATATACGTAAATGACTTTAAAAGAAAATATTTATTTTACTATCTATCGTATTTTACTTCCTATCTTTTTCAAGTTTTATATACAATTTTTATTCAATATCTATGAAAAAGAGATACATTTTAATAAGATGTAAAATACTTGAACTGAATAAATTCCTGCACTAAATAAGACCCACTTTTAAATTTATTACTTTAAAACTCGCTCTACGTGCAGTATATGCTTAAAAGATATGTTATAGGAAATAGATAAAAAGGGATTAAAGAATTGGAATCGGTAACAACACGTTTGTTTAACTCAATAAAAACTTGTGTATATGAGTCATTTTTATATAACAATCCGCTGCAACATTTACCAGTTTCATAATTTATAATGATTCATTATAATATTATTCAATTTCCTAGCTATGGAAAATAACAAATAAATCAATTTTTTTTAAATAAGTATAAGTATTTTTTTTTAATAATGTACTTTATTAAATAATGCCCTATATGATTATTGTTGTAACTATTATCATTTGTTTGTTATGAAATGTATGAAATTTAAGCCAGAGAATAATGATTTTCAATGCTATTATCTTTTAAGAAGCCAAAATTGCATTCAAATTGCTAGAAATTTCCAAATATTAAAAAGTTAATTATAATATAAACATAGTTAAAGATAATTATAAGATAATTGTTTGAGAATAGAGTAAGTTGTAAAGAATTTCTTTTCTATGATTAATAATCATTTTTAAATCGATTGATTGAAAAAGATAATGTTTATTTTCTTTTTTATTTTTAATTTATTTTTTATTTAGGCCTTATTATATTTATATCAAAATTTAACAAAATTTTTTTTGTTCATTTACAGATATTCTATATAAATAGTATATTTTACTTTTGTGAGTAAATGAAATGAAGATTTGATTGCCACTTAGTTTATTTCAATATTCCCATAAGTAGAATTTTTTAAAAATAAAATGAATTAAATGGATCTTATTCGGCTCAGGTACTTTATATATTTCATAGATATTGGATATAAAGCTAGAATTAATGGAGCAGTTCTTAAGTTAAAGTTTATAAATGTTTTTTACAAAATCTGATTTTTGAAAAAGTTTTTGAATTTGTCATTGATTAAAGGTACATACGATGTCGTGAAATAATTTATTGTTAGAGTTAGTGCTATTATTTGTTAAATTTTTTTTTAAATACTTAATTGCTTGAATTTCGTAAGTAATCTTTTTTTAATATTTTTTAAAATAAAATCCAATTGATATCCATTTTTAGGAGTTTAATGATGAGATCAAAGTTTTTCTTGTGGAACTTGGAATGTGATAGTAGTAGTACTCTGTCGTGATAATAGCACTAACTCTAACAATAATCCAAAAATAAATTATTTCACGACGCCGTGCGTACTTTTAATCAATGATAAACTCAAAAACTTTTTTCTCACAAATAACCAAGCAATATGTTTAATATATAAAGGCCTTATTAAATTAAGCACATTCATCAGAGCACAAAAAGATCGATTAATTACATTATTTAGCGCGAGCGTGGTGTAGCAGATAGTGCACTAGTCTGATATACTAGAGATCCTGGGCAGAAGCGACAAATTTTCGTACACTCGTAACTCCTCTCGGAAGGCAATAGCAAACTGAGTAGTATACTTACCCAGGAAACCTTCCTATTAAAAATTGCCGTTCGGCATTTAAATTGTAGGTCCCATATACGTTGTGTATGATCAGTGTGCGCGCAAAGTTATATGAGAAAGAGACGCTAAGATAGCATATGGCACTTGAAGAAGAAGAAGAAGATCTACATTATTACATTCAAACACAGGATTTTGTCGAGATTGTGAGGTATCACACGTAGGACAAACAAAAAGACTATTAAAGATTAGAATAAGTGACCGCAATTATATTAACAAAAACACACTCCAATATTCCGTAATTACAGAACATGGAATGTTCTAATCATGATTTTGAGTGGGACAAAATCAAAATCTTAAATGAAGAAAAATCATTAAGTAAAAGACTAATTTCTGAGACGATATTTATTAACAAACAAAAAAAGGATTGAATTTACAAAGTGATAGTGATATGTTAGATTCTCATTATATATTGACTCATTTAAAAAGAATTGATGACAATTTAGTTTAGAACACTGTTTTGTTTAAAAAATTGATACCTCTATTTTTTGACTTCATATCTTGTGTTGGCTCACATTTGCCTATTTTCTCATATCTTTTGATTTATTCTTTGGAGCCTTTGGAAATATTATTACTTTTATTGAATTATTAATTTAAAAAAATATGTACAGAGTGGAAGGTACACAAAATGTTATATATTTAATTATCTCATTAAAACTATATTTAAAAAGTATATAGCATAGAATTTGAAGCAATATTGCTGCAAAATCTATGCTGCAACATGCAATGTTGCTGTAATGTTGCTGCATTGTTGCAACTTTTGTACTGTAAAGATATCGATTTTTTGAAATGTGTGAGTAAATTCTGTATGTACTTCGTCAAAATTTTATTACGTGTGACATCACAGGTCGTTTTACATAAAAGAAATATCGAATAATATTACATTTAAAAAAATTATTAAAAAGTATTATAACCATTATTAATGAATAAAAATTATGTTGTGAATTAATAATAACTCCATGAATTAATGATAAAAAATATGGAAATTTTTTTACGTTGCGATAATTTCGAATTCTTATTATGTCCGATATAATCCTTCTTCCTCAATAAACACAAGATGGTATATAATATCTTTCAATGAAATATTTACAGGAGGTCTAAATACGTATGATTCTAGTTGTGATGTCAGGCTGATAGACATTGTCATATACTAAATATATTCAGCTTTCTAACGTTATTCTTCAACCCATTAAAATCGTATTTAATAAACGCGATATTATCGCAATTAAAATTTTGAGTTCATTTTGAGAAAAGGAATCGGACGTAAAACGCGGATACTCCGATCCGCGGACCCGTGCATACGGATCTGGATTGGTTTCGCGGATACCCGTTAATTCGGATACCCGCAGAACTGCGTACGATACGGGTACGCGTATTGTGTATAACCTGCCAATGCGGGTATCTACTATATGCTGCAGATATTTATGCGTAATTTTGTTAATTTAAAAAAATTTGTGTTTTAGAATCGTTTGTAGTAATTCTCATTTCGTTTGTAGCTAATTAGTTCAAATTATGTTGTAACTTTCAAAATATTCAACTATAAACGAAAGGAAAATCTCGGTCTACAAATGTATCATAGGAAATAGATAAAAAGGGATTAAAGAATTGGAATCGATAGTACCATGTTTATTTAACACAATAAAAACTTTTTTGTACGTAACATGAGCCATTTTTATAATAATCTGCTGTAAAATTTATCAGTATACAATGTTTCATAATTTATTATAATTCATAATTTTATTGTAATATTCAATTTCCTAACTATAAAAAACAACTGATAAATCAATTTTTTAAAATAAATATAAGTATTTTTTTAAAACAATGTACTTACTAAATCAGGCCTATTTATGTGATTATTATTATAGTCATTATTATTTGTTTGTAGAGTTTACGTTAGAAAATAACGATTTTCGATGCTGTTATCTTTTAAGAAGTCAAAATTGCATTCAAATTGCTAGAAATTTCTAAAGGTTAAAGGATGAATTACAAATAAAATTAAAGATAATTGCAATATTTGAGAATAGAGTAAGTCCTAAGGAATTTTCTTTTTATGATTAATAATCATTTTAGAATTGATTTAGAAAGATAATGTTTAGAGTAAAGTCATCTATTAGAGATACCTTTTTTAAAGGCTTGTAATTTATTCAATTTGTAACCTGAATTTCTGCCTTCATTCAAATTTACAAGAAATATATATATTTAAGTTTTATCGCCAAAAGTTAGCAATCGATAATAGCTATACTTTGTTGTATGAGAAATTTTTTATTAAAAGTGCCGATTTTAATCATGTAAAAAAAAAGGTTCCTAATATAAGATATAAGAGTTTTCTTGTATGAAGTAGTATATGCTCGTAACAGGAAACAAAGGAAAAAATAAAGATAAGCTTTTTACACCCTTTTATTATATTACATACAAGTAAGAACAAAGAATTTAAATGTTATACATAATAATTATACAATTTTTCGATGTGTGTATATGTCAGTATGTGTGAGTAATTTTAACAAATAGATCGTCATTTAGAATCGTCATTTTTAACATTTCGTTCATAATATGCTTCGAGATATTAAATTGTTTAGATGTTCTCATGTTAGCTAGGACTATCCTGAGTATCTCATATGACTTCTATGCAGTTTCACGATCATCAAATTTAATCTTTATAGTTAAACAAATCACCATATCACGTGTTTTCCTATGAATACGATCTTATTCGATCACTGCTTGCAGACTTTATTATCCAATATTTATTTTATATAATAAAACAAGATTTGAAGACTCTCTAATCACAATAAAATTTGACAACATTTGATTTCACAAATCTTTTTTTGCACGGCTACATGATCTAATAATGAATTTTCTACTAAATAGGTTTCACATAAAGAAAAAAAAATTCATGACAGAACCAAACATACGTGCTTATTAGTTTAGCAGAAATGCCGCTATCTCATATTAGGAATCCATAATAAGCGATCTTACCCTACTTTTTTCATTATTTTTAATTTACTTTGCATTTGAGCCTTATTAGATTTATATGCATGTAATAAGGCCAAATGTCAATACATATAATAAAATCCAATGTCAATGCATTTAATAAGGCCCAATGTCATATTTAACAAATTTTTTTTTCGTTCATTTACATATACACACATATTTTATATAAAAAAATATATTTTACTTTCAGAAATGAACGAAATGAAGATTTGATTCTCACTCAGTTTATATTTCAATATTCTCATAAATAGAACTTTAAAAAAATAAAATAAATTAGGTGGATCTTATCAGCTTAGATGCCTTACTATACAGGGGCGTGAATATACGGTCCCACTCGTCCCGAGTAGGTAGAGTGGACTAAACTGAGTAGAAAAGTCATGTATCATTTTGCAATGCTCCCAATAATTAACGAGATATTAACGTTTAAAGATAGCCGAATACGCGCGTTCACCCGACCTACTATTGCCGAAGGTACGGCCATACGGAGAATTTTTTTAGAATTTTTTCAGAATTTTTTAGTATTGTATTTTCTCGTGTAAAAATGAGAAAATACAGTATTAAAAAGTTGATAAAAAATTCTAAAAAAATTCTTAGAATCTTGAAGAAAAAAATAAATGATTTTCGTCTTTTATAGCTTTTCTATAAAGTTGATAATATTTGAATAAAAAATTATTCAAGACCAATATTTAGCAATTTTTAGTAATTAATATCTTGTTAACTATTGCGAAAATTGCAAAATGGTGTTTTCGACTCAGTTTAGTCCTCTCTATCTGCCCATGAAATATTTGGCGATTATTTCCAGACACCCTGTTTATATATTAGGTGTTGGAATTAATTCGTAGCGTTTTACAAGTGATGGGAAGTACTTTCATTAATGTATTTTTTAATGCTCATGTGAAATAAATAACATTCTTTCATTAAAAAACGCTACGAATTAATTCCAACACCTAATATATATATATATATATATATATATATATATATATATGTATATAGTACAATATATATAAGGTACCTGAATCGAAAAAGATCTATAAAATATGACCCACTTTTTAAATTACCGTTTATAAATGTGCTTTATGTCTTAATTATATGCTTAAAGATGCGTTCTGAGTTTCACATGAAATACATCATTTCATCCTTGTTGTTCACCAAATAATAAAGAAGGATAAAACGATACATCATACGCTTCATGTGAAACTCGGAACGCACCCTAAAATGTCATAGGGCCGGTAAGAAGAAGCCTAGAGAACTCGAATCGGCAACAAATCGTTTCTTTAATATAATGTAAACTTTGTGACAAGATGGATGTTTGTGACGTTTTTATAAAAATCCGCTGTAATAAATCGTAAGTATTTCATTAAATGTACGATATTTTGTAATTTATTATAACATGTTGTAGAGGAAAGTCGCCGATACTGATATAGGTCTCCTAAAGCGATGCCCCCTTATTTCTCAGAAAGTAATTATTGCACTTTATTAATAAAATCTAAATAATATAAAAAAATAAAATTTTAATACTAATAATATGATCTGTTTATCTAATTAAAGAAGTACTCATAATTCGTATATTTGTGGCTTATTTCTATATCAAATCAGTTAAAAACGAATTCTTCGAATTATATGCGAAAATAAAATTCTTGCGATTTTCTTTTGCAAATTGCATAGCTTAAATAATAGTAACTATATTATTGATAATATTATGTCGTCTTAAACGTTTGTTTCCTAAACCAGTATTATTTACATTATTTTTTTTCGTAGTTTTTTCATAATACAATTTTAAATTTTAAATTTGGCAGAAAAAACCGCCACACCTGTCTATAAAACAAACAATAAGTTAAATGTTACAATATCTTAATCACTTAATGTTTACAATATTGCTTTATAATGTCAAATAGCTCTATTGGAGTAGAAGGCAATTGTGCGTATATGGAAAAACTTTATATTTTTGCATCTTGCAGAACAGAATAAAGTAAATATGTATATAATTCAATAAAAATGTTTTATAACGAAGTGAAAAGATTCTGGAAAATCTTATATACAAGAGTGTTTGAAAATTAGTGATAGTTTTTCGCACAGGGGCAGAATGAACTAAACTGAGAAGAAAAGTCCTCTATTTTACAATTGTCGTAATGGTTAACGAGTTATTAACTTATGAAAATAGTCAAATTCGCTCAGCCCATCATCAAATGCAAGCGCGCTCTAGGATAATACCCATCCCGCGCGGCGAGGTGCGCGTCCGCCGTCGCGTCTAAAGTCACTAGATCTATAAAGTACCTTGCATCCTAAAGTAAACTCGCATCCATTTTCACGCGAATCGCGCGGCCATTTCGAATTTATGCATTTGTATTACGTGCTTTATTTGAGAAAATGAAGCCGTCAAATATGTAAATCAATTTTTTTAATTGTAATTAGTTTATTTATGAACAAAAGAATATATACGAATGCTCAATTTATGTTCTTTAGTTTTTAATATGGATTTATTTGTTGTAGAAGTTTTGTGCATAAAAGTGCACGAAGGATACGTGTATGTATAGTTCAGAACTGTTCAGGAATACGAAAGTACGCATCACACGTGTGATTATCGCATGAACTTGAATATTTTTAAGAGATTATTTGGCCGAGGTAAACGTGTTTTTGTTCGTTTTTTGGCACGCCAAATAACCTGTAACCTTTCACGGTCTCTTTTTGCACTTAGATACACAACAACTTGGCATTATTAACTTTAACAACATGATACTGATAATAAACTGGAAAAAACCTTGACAAGGTTTGTATTAATATCAACACAATGATGATGATTTTGCTCCTTCAACTTCGAGATTGACGCTTGAAAATGTTTCGAAAATATATGGTTAGGTTAGCTGCATCCAATTGACCCAATGTGGACCCTGGTGTACTTCAAATGGTGTACTATGTGCATTTCGGCCATTTTTACGTGACATTTCTGAAATAAATTGCGGTACTTTATAATCTAGTGATTTTCTTTATCGCATCGCTTTAGGCACGTTGTTTATAAGCGACAATTGTTGTCTTTAGACATTACGTGCCTAGCGAACGCGCGCCTTACCGCGCTGGACAGTATCCTATCCTGTCACGCGCTTGCATTTGGGGATGGGCTGGGCGAATTTGGCTATTTTCATAAGTTAATAACTCGTTAAAACCATTGCGACAATTGTAAAATGATAGAAGACTTTTCTTCTCAGTTTAGTCCATGTTCTGTCTCTGTGCGAAAGACTTATTACTAATTTCCAACTAACATCCTATATATTCATTTGTAGGTACTTTATGCAGATAATTCTGTAAACAATTGACGACAACAGAGAAAAATATCAAGGCGCTCTTCGTCTTGATCCTAGGTTTGTTCTCTCCTCCGAATTGATAGACTTTCGTTTTGCCACTGAGCCACACAGCCCTGACGCTGTTGGTATTTTTGTTGTGTGTATATCTAGTGAATTTCTTATAGTTCGGCCCGCCTGACATCACATTCATCCTCGAATGCTTAAATCAAGATCGTAACTATTGTTGGACAAGTCTCTAATGAGCTCGACCCGCCTGACAACACATTTGACTTGGAATGTCCCCATTTTTCCGCCATATCCAGGATCTTCTTCCAGAGATCGTCGGGATCCCCGGGATCACCATCTATCGGGCAACCAACCAATTCTCGTGTTCTCCGTCTAGGCCTCTTTTGATCATCTGAGCTCCTCATTATTTCTGTCCTTGTTCTGTATCCGAGCCCTAGTCCCTCTTTTATCGAATCCGAGCACACTTCGGGCATTCTCACCATTGGCTCCAATTCCTTATAAGGCAGCTGACTCCAGAACATTTTTCTAAAATCTTGATCCTCTTCTTCTGAGAGGTTAGCAGGCACACTAATCCCACTTCTGAACTGTAAATAATTGACGACAACAGAGAAAAATATCAGGACGCTCCTCGTCTTGATCCCAGGCCTGTTCTTTTCTCCGAGTTGATAGACTTTCGTTCTGCCACTAAGCTACAGCCTTGACGCTGTTGGTATTTCTGTTATGTGTCTAGTTTCTTACAATTCCTGTAAAAGAAAAAAATAGATATAGCATTACTGCCTATATTGTATCAGTTTTGGAGCTCATTTTGTCAGACCCTCATTTTTGCTTATCTTAAAAAATTAATTATTGCAAAATTGCAAACAGTATTACAAAAACTACATATACCATCTCATAGAAGACACTTCTTAGTTTGTACTCATGTTCTTAAAGTTTTATTTTTACTTTTTTGTTTAAGAAATATTGTCTAAAAACAAAATAGTATGTCGATATCAGCGATTTCGGCAGTTGAACGAAGTAAGCTCTTGGAAAACCTTGCGTAATCATATAAAATTAGGCACACTTTAAAGTGTCTAGGACGGAAGAGTACTCTTATTGTAGAGCAAGAGAAAGATTTATCGCAGCGGATTTTGCGGATTGGCTCTTATCTGTAACTTTGAAGATGTTAAAATATTAGGTATGTAATCTAATTAAATAAGAGAAATTATTTTTAGGTCTTTTGACATTTTGACATATATACGTTATCAGTTCGTTTATATTCTCTCACGTAAGGATTTGTCTTGCATCAATTAAAAGTAACCGATTTCTATACTTTACATTTGTAATGAACTGCTGCAAACTTACCAATATATATATTTTTGTATTTTGCCTTCGTGATTAATGTAAATGGTGCATAATCTTTATTCTTTATTTCTTAATAATTAGTTACAACATTCATTTATTATAATTTGTTAATTTGGTTATATAAACTTGAAAGTATTTGTTATTTATATTCCGTGCGCTTTTGTTCAAAAATTTATATATATATATATACACAGACATAAATTTATAATTTATCATCGGTTTACCTATATAGTTTTAAATGTTAAAAATAGTTTTAAATCACAAACTGTAATCTCTTTATAGATTTGATCAATTTTTGACAATATGTATTTGAGTTTTCTACCAATATTAAAGATGTACATACAATCATTTATATAATCTGACATTAAGCTACATCTATAATAAGACTAGAAACTTTCTTCTTTTATTTATACTAACTTTCTCGCTATTAATCGATGAATTGGTTTGAAATCATAATTCATCATTACATCGCCTGATATTTAATAAGTTTGATTACATATAATATAATTGTGTTATATTGTCTTTTATAATAAAAAGATGAGATGATCCTTATAAAATTGGCTGTATTATCTATTTATAACTTGAATGTAAGATGATCTCATAATATGTTAATGTAATTAAATATGGGGTAATTATTTCTACGGCTGATGAGGACTAAGTATAGTCAAACCGTTGAAACTTATCGTCAGAAAATTATAATTTGTGAATAATAAATCTTATTTGTTATATCTAATTATAGCTCGTTTAATATATTGACCTGGATTTACTATTTATTAATTTTGTTGAAATTATTTTTGTTTAGAAATATTTTTAAAAAAGGTATATTTTTTGTTAAAGCAGTTTTTAGTGCTTAAATGTTAATATAATTAACAGAAATACTTCATCACTAAGATCTAATTTGACTGAATGTAGAATTTCTCTTATTTAATTAAATTAAATATTCTCATCATTTCATACTGTTTACAGGTATACAAGTTTTGCACATGAAATGAAATTCCTCATACGTTTAACACTATTACTCATAGCAGATAGATCATGACTTACAGCATATCTGAAAAGCAATCCTGAAATTCGAAAAGGAAGGCACAGTTTGTGATGACCAAGCTTGTGCTCATTCAGACTAATAAGGCTCAGGGGTCATCTCAATAGGTCTTATGATGAGTGTGTCGTTTCTAAACAATATATTTATTCTAAAAAAATAATGTATATATTTGTCATTTTCATTGATTAGAAAATAATATTAGAGGAAAGTCGCCGATATCGACGTACTATTTTGTTTTTAGATAATATTTCTTAAACGAAAGGTAAAAATAAAATTTTAAAAATAAATACAAATTAAAAAGTGTCTTCTATAAAATGATATAAGCAGTTTTTATAATACAGTTCTATAATACTGTTTGCAATTTTACAATAATTAATTTTTTTTTAATTGAACAAATTTATTATAAAAAATACTTTGATAAGCTTAATAGCCTTTTGACAGAGCTAGATATAAAACATAAGCCAAAAAGGATTTTCAACATGGACGAAAAAGGCTGTAGGATGCAGCATCAACCAATTGTTTTAGCTCAAAAAGATGCTAAATATATCTACTTCATCGCAAACGAACATGCTGAAAATGTCACTGTAGTTGGTTGTGTGTCAGCTATAAGTAACGTGAAAGGTAAACGTGAAAAGCCAGAGTTCCCTGATAATTTATCACCAGGAAACATAATAAGCATGGCACCAAAAAAAAGGCTTCATGACTACTGAGCTTTTTATAAAATTCTTTATTTTATTTTTTTCAAATCTGCTGGAAAGATTCCGCTTGTTTTTGACGGTGCTGCCTCTCATCTTGATTATATAATTGTGGAAGACACATGATATTGTACTGCATTGTTTACCGTCCAACACCACCCATGAGTTACAACCATTTGACAAATCAGTTTACAGATCTTTTGAGCATCATTGGGACCAGAAATTTCTAAAATATCGAGATAAACATCCAGATAGAAAATTCAACAAAACGAGCTTTAATATAGTGTTCTCAGAAGTGTGGTAAAAATGCCTGATTCAATCTAATATAACAAATAGATTTAGAGCTGTGGGATTGAATCTATTATATTTGATCCTGAAGCCATTCCAGACTGTTTTTGCTCCAACAGTTTTAACAGAGTGTCTAACAATAGAAAATCAAATTTCAAACATAGCGGTAAATTCTCTAATAGTGATGATGAAGACATTCCGTTAGCCGAATTAAACAAGAATAAAAAAAATCAATCGACTGTTTCAAAAATTTATATCAAATTTATGTCGCTCCAAAAATTTATATCAACTCCAATACGCAAAGATTTCTCAGTTGGCAGCTTGCAAAGAAAAAAAGCATTAAATTACAAAGCACAAAAGGTAACTAAAGATTTCTTCAAGAAGCAATGTGACAGAAAGATAAATCAATGTTTAACATTTAAAACTATCACTCCAGCAGCTACTTGATATTATACAGTATGTAAAGAAGATCATATGAAGAATATAAGGCAATGTACTAAATATAATAAATGGTACCACGAGTTATGTATGGGACTTACACAAGATACAGATTTTCAATGCTATTAATATTTTTAAGTTAAAATTTATCGAGTTAAAGTTACCTAAAGTAAGAAAATGTCAAAGACGGTTTCCAAAGTTATTTGTTATTTTAAAAAACAAAGTTTTTTTTAAAAAAACGTTTATTTTTTTGTTTATCTCTGATTGGGCTTTAAAAAAAATTTTTTTTGCTTATTTAAAAATCTTTTTCATAAAAGATGTATATACAATATTTTTTGTAAGTTACTGGAATAAAGATTTTATTCTTACAAAGTTTATTTCCCTATAATAATATCCCTATATAAATAAAATTAAAAAAAAATAAATTAGGTAGGCCTTATTTGGTCCAGATATCTTATATATATTAAAATTTTTGTAATATATAAAATATATATAAAATATATAATAAAATTTTTGTTCGAATTCTTTCCGTGGCACTCCAATTCACAAAAAAATAATTCCTATCAAATTTCAGCTCGGACAACGGGAACCCATGTTGACAGCTCATTAAACATTTGAGTTCCCTTATATTATATTCTCAACATTGATTTTCAAGCGTATTTTCCAAAAATCAATCTAGAGGACTCTTCTTTTTTTTAACACGTGTGGTTTGCTTTTCTGCATCATTTGAGACCTTATATGTCTCATTTAAATAATAAAGAGTATTGTTAATGATTAAAAAATAAAAATAAATAATTAGTGTAACTCTGGTATATACGGGTCTTTTTTTTTGACATTTGATTATTTTTCTTAGGGCACCACCTAAAATTGTGTTCCAATGTATATATATATATATATATATAGAGAGAGAGAGAGAGATAAATAATAAAATATATAAACAAAAGACTCAATAAACATGTGAACAAATGAATTATAAATGAAAGAATTACAAACTAAATATACCAGATAAATAATACTTGTAAAGTTTTAGATTACAAAATTAGGAATTGTGCTGCTTAACGAATGAAAGTCTGAAAAATGTATTTTTAAAAAATTCTTTTATTGATTTTTTTTATTGTATAATTTATATATTATGAAATACAACGCAACCGCCAGCCCGAGCGAATGCGAACTTTCAAATCGCGGAAATAACGACACGTGAATAAAAAGGACACAAGACTCTTTATTAATAAATGGCGAATTACGAGAAGGAAGCAAGCTCGCACAAACGCGTAGACAATTCGAAACCCAGAACGAATTCAAACGGCCCGCATCTCCTTGGAAACCGCCTGTCAATCCGTTTCGCTCGTGACACGATTCAGCGCGCAGAGAATTAATATAGCGCGGGCGTAACAATATCTACGGACGAAAGTATATATTGTATTATACTCATTTTATTGAAAACTTTATTTATTAATATTCGGATATCAAGTTTACAAATGTATTATAGAGAATATACTGTATTAGAGAATATATTGTATTTTACATAATATATAATACATATACGCATACATATATGAGGTGTCTCAGAATGACCGCTAGGTATTCCGTGTGCTGATAGAGCGGAAAACTAAACTAAGTCGAGAAACTCCTTTAGCATTTTGCAATTTTCGTAATGGTTAACATGATATTAATTATTAAAAATCGCTAATATAAATGTTGTTTTTCAATAATGTTTTTACTAAAGTACTGTCAACTTTACAGAAAAACGAAAGTGACAAAAATTGCTTATTTTCTCCTTATAGAATTCTAAGAATTTTTTCAGAATTTTTCAGTATCGCATTTTCTCATGTTGTAAAAATGGTTGCCAATAAGAAAATGCAGTACCAAAAAGTTCTGAAAAAATTCTTAGAGCTCTATAAGAAGAAAATAAACAATTTTTGTCTTCTGCTGTTTTTCTGTGAAGTTAATAGTCGAGTAAAAAATTAATGAATATCAATATTCATATTGATATTTATTAATTAATATCTTGTTAATTATTGTGAAAATTGCGAAATGATAAAAGACTTTTCGACTCAGTTTAGTCTGTTCTATCAACACACAAAATATTTTTTATTATTATTTGTACTTTCATATGTGTCCGCTATTTATTTGTGCGTCAAAAGTTTAGATTATTCTAGAATTATTTTTTAATTATTTTTAAATGTGAGAGAGATCTTTCTTTAGAAAAGGCAGATAAACATCAAGCAAACCTTTAGTGTCACTTTGCTTATTGATACTACTTATTTGGCTTTATATATATATTATCTCAGGAATTCTTCTTTTGACTAATGATTGGTCTGTGTCTAAAATTCTAACATTATCCCAATCCAATTCATGCATCTCATTAACGTGAAATTACTGACATATCGGTAGTGGATCTTCTTATGTCGACCTTATGTTCTTTAATTCGTGTTTTTAATTTCCTTTTTGTTTGGCCAACGTAAGAAGACTCATCACAATTGAGACAATACATCTTATAAACCACACCACAATGATCCTCTTTACATAAGCGATCTTTTCCTGTTTTTATAAATCTATTAAGTTTATTTATAGGTTTGTAAGCACTATTAAAGCCATGACTATGTGATAATTTAT
Source organism: Acromyrmex echinatior (assembly GCF_024713525.1). Lineage (NCBI taxonomy): Eukaryota > Metazoa > Arthropoda > Insecta > Hymenoptera > Formicidae > Acromyrmex > Acromyrmex echinatior. The sequence goes on from NC_141857.1 coordinate 9,674,976, forward strand.
TAAATTTTTCCGATACTTTATTTAAATATGGTATTACAAAAAATTTCTTTCTTAAATTAGAATTAGAGTCCTTTTTATTATTATTCCAATCACTATTTTTATTTAAATTGATTCTATTTTCTAAAGTTTTTATTCTATTTTTGATTATTGAAAAAATGAATTTAAGAGGATAACTATTCATTAACAGAGTGTGAACTAAGTTTGAAATATTTTTTTCAAAATATTTTTTTTGAAATTTCGGATGGGATAAAAACAATATTCTGTCTAATTGCTCGATTACACCCCTTGATTACAGCCCTTTTGTGCACTAATGGATGATTCGAATAATAATTCAAATATCTCCCTGAATTAGTTAGTTTTTTATATATGTCGAAGATAATTCTTCCTTTTTGTCTCATTGGTTTAATGTCTAAAAAATTAATACCATTTTCGTCGCCAAATTCTACTGTAAACCTTATCCTTTTATGATACGAACAATTCCAGAATATTCTCAACCTTATCTTTATGCACGGACAATATAATGTCATCGACATAACGGAAACGAAAAGACGCAACAATATTATTGGTCGTGATAATTTCCTTGTTCTTGTAGCAATATTCACTAATATAGGGGAAAATGGAGAACCCATTGGCATGTCAAAAATCTGTTTAAAAATTTTTTTGTCAAATTTAAAAAATATGGAGTTAATTATAATCGTAATTGCTTTTAAAAATTCATGAATAAATATCAAAGTCTTATTTTCAATAAGTCTTATTTTCCACCTTCGTTCAATACTCTTTAATACCAAATCGGTAGGAATGTTCGTGTACAATCAAAACCACATCAAAAGATATAATATAATGTTAAAATTATTATCAATTATCCTTCCATTGAGTTTATTTACAATATCAAAATTATTTTTTACATAACTAAAATTCTTTTTGCTATTATCTATAATGTCTTTTAAAAAAGTCGCTAATGGATAAAAAGCATTATTTATGCAACTAACTATTATTCTCAGCAGATGACTTTCCTTATGAATTTTTGGCAGGTTCCATAGGAACTCGGGAGTTCTCCGTCCGATACAGTTTTTTATACATATTTTGGTCAATGTACCTCTTATTTTTCCAATTTTTTAATAAATTATGAATTTCCATTATAATTTAGTGGAATCTTTATTTACTAATATGTATGTACTCTGGTCATTAAGACTATCGTACATTTTGCTTCTGTAAATTTCGCGATTCATAATTACTGTTGTGTTATCTTTATCCGCTCTGGTAACTATAATAGAATTTTGGGGTTCTCTGAGATGAATCGTTTTATCTCCCTTACACCTTTTTGTATAATATCATTTTCTGCGGATTTAATTTCGCTGTTATCTATTGATTTTAAGATTTGAATTGCCTCATTCCTTATAGTTTTACAAATTTATCATTACAGTTTTAATTTATCATTAATTTCCAAACACCCTGTATAAGTAAATTTTAATATATACTTTTGTTAATTCGAACATACAATAATAATATTAAAGAATTAAATATTTTGCTTGTAGTAGCTCTATTGTATTTCTTTTTAAAAAAATGTCTTTAAAAAAATAAGTAAGTTAAATAAGTATTACATGATGTACATAACATTTTTTCTTTTCAAAATGAAGGACAAGGAGATATTAAAAGTTGTAAAAATATACAAATCGAATTCATTAATGTTAAAAATTGTTGTAAATCACAACAACAAAATTGGTGCAGAAATGTCCTTTTCAGTAGCAAAATTCTTTTTTTTTTTTGGTTGCCATCCCGATTGGTATCTTCCTAGGTTGATGGAAACTCCACCTCCTCCTACCGAAAAAAATTCCACGCTACACCCATGGTTATAACTGGACTTTTTTTCATTGTAGGAATTGCATATGCGAAGCACATATTTATGCTTTTCATTATGAAAATAATATCAATTCTTTCTGGTTTACAATTTATGCAAAGTTTTTTTTATTGAAATTCACCAATTAGTTTATAACAAATAAATATTTTGTTTATTTCCACCTCCTCAGTCTTATTGTTTGTGACCGAGTGAGGTGACTTCTCTTTTATGTCTGTGGTGCGTACATTGGCTGTATACAGTCATATGGAAGATATAGTTTAACATCGGTTCCGAACGACAAAATTTTGTTAGAGGAGGGCTCTTGGCAAGGATATAGGTGGATTGCCGTTTCTTTCCAAAAGAAGACGAGCTTATGAAAATATTTTCGTTCTACCGGAAATTAAATTCGGGTTCTCTAGCAGACCAGTGCGCTGTCTGCTCTGCCATACTCGCTCTCTTGTTATTTATCTTTATTTATTTATTGAACAACTAATTTCAATATAACTTTACATAAATATTCTTGAATTCATAAAGTACTTACATCTATAACAAATTGGAAATTTTATTTTCTAACATTATTTTCCAATATATTTTTATATATTTCTATTAGAGTACAAATTAAAAAAATATTACTTTAGTCGAACCCGGATCTCTTGCATTTCGTGCAAACGTCCTGAGCTTTTAGACTATCGAGACGGAAATGCAAGAGATCTAGGTTCCGGGAGATTCGACTCCCGGCCGAGGCAATATTTTTCGCAATAAGTTTATTACAGTTTTTTAAGATTAATTTGAGAAATTTGGAGGGATTATTAATATTTTAGCTTGATTGCGTTGAAAGTTCGACAACCATATCGGCACGCAATTATTATTTCTGAAATTAATTCATTTATATGAATATATATATTAGTTCAACATCTCAATATTCAGACCGTAGTGGCGCTTTGTATTTAAAATAATGTTATTTAACATGAACAGTCTTGTTTTCAATCTTATGGTTTAAAAAATATTGCTTTTTATTTAAATAACTTTTGGTCCGGATGGTCAACTGTCTCTTATTTTTTTGTATTACTTTCAAATGCAATTTAGAATAATTTGTACTTTTTTAATGTAATTTTTAACATATGTATTGCAGGTTAAATTATTAGGCTCAATTGACTAAAAACATTAGTAACAGGTAAAAAGAGCTACTGCTAGTGTGCCTAATTGCTAATATTTAATATCTTGCAAATTATAATATTTAACAAACATTTCGTCTTTACATTAGAATACTTTTCAATATTAATATATAAACAATTCTTACATTACATATGTTGTGTGTTGTGTGTGTTTTGTGTCTAAACATCTCCTACTTTACATCATATGTCAATCCTTAAAACGCTTTATAATTAAAAATTCGCTTCTTCTGAATGTGTGATAAGTAATTTTCATGTTTCGTTTTCATATATTGATTACTCAGTAACTTATTACTAGAAATCTTTGTGATTTTATTCTCGCCTTGATCTATGTTTAGTAAATCGACCTATTTTTATTTGTATTTGTTCATCCATTATAATTGATTCGCAAATAACAATGATAATGCGGTATTATAAATTCGTCAATTGAAAGAATAGATTTTTACATATCAAGATATTGGTGACATAGCAAAATATATTGTCATTATACACTCAAAAGGAGCGAATTTTTAATTAAAACGTTTTAAGAATTGACGTATGATGTAAGGAGATGTTTAGATTTAACATGTAATGTAAGAATTATTTATATATTAACATTAAAAAGGTTTCTAATGTAAGGACAAAACGTTTGTTAAATATTATAATTTACAAGACATTAAATATTAGTAATTAAGAACTAGCGGTGGTTCTTAGCTCTTTTTACCTCTTACTATATTATATTTATTTCCTTAAAGGCATTATGCCAGACAATGGTAGCTTTCAAAACGAATGAAAATGCTATAGTATATATTTATTGTCAAAAAAGTTGCAACAATCTGTTGGAAATCATTTTCATGAGAATTTAGTCCACATATCAAGGATGCTAAGGATGCTTAAAATTATTCTTCAACGTTAGCATAAAAGCGAGATGAAAAATATCTTTAAGCCGCAATCCGAAATATCATTTATCCAAAGCAATGAATTATTTAATGAGTCCTTCTTCTACAGATAAAGATAGCTGTTTTCCTTCCCAGAGGAATTTTAACAATAACAGAATCGTTTTGAACATATCGTTCGATAGTACGCTTTGGAAGATTGAATTCTTTAGATATCTTATAAATATCTTTTAAATATCTTATTTCTTTATTTTTTGCTGCTTCAACTGCAGTCTTGATTACCAGACCACAATGCTTTTTCTTTGCCTTTATGTGTATTATAAATATGACTTAGTACACTAAAAACTTATTAAGATATTGACGGAATAAAGAACTTGACAATTCTTAAGAAAAGAAAAGTAAAATTGTAGAAAACTTGAGATTATATTGCCAAAGTGCATAAATTTACAAAACAACACGATAAATTACTTATACTGTATATGTACATTGTAGTCAATTGAAATAATAAAACTATGATATAAAAGTGTTAAATAAATATCTCAAAATTACAATTATTATTGGGTATGAGAATAAGTTTCCGCCCTTTTTAAATGAAAAAGATGTGTTTATTTAAACAAATCTATATAAGTGGGTTTATTCAAAATATGCTCCTTCGGAAGCGACAATTTTCTCCCACTTTTCCGGTAATAAATGGATTCCTCGAATGAAAAAATCTGGTTCTTTTGAAGCGATCCATTCATTAAGCCATTTTTTGATACCTTCATAAGAATTGAATCGTTCTCCAGAAAGGGCCGACTGCATGGATCAGAACAAATGGAAATCTGAAGGGGCAATGTCCGATGAATATGGCGGGTGGGGAATTTCCCACTTTACTCTTTCCAAGTATTTCTTGACCGGTTTTGCAACGTGTGGCCTAGCGTTATCATGTAACAAAATCAGCTTGTTATGGCTATTGTCCCATTCCGGTCGTTTTTCTTTCAAAGCTTGGTTTAAACGTATCAGTTGTAGCCGATAACGATCGCCAGTGATGGTTTCGGACGGTTTGAGCAGCTCCTAATATATAATACCTCTTTGATCCCACTAGATGCACAACGTAATCTTCGAAGCATGGATATTTCGTTTTGGTGTTGATGGACCTGGTTCACCTGGCATCACCCATGCCTTCAAGCGTTTCAAGGGTTATCGTAGTAGATCCATTTTTCATCGCCAGTTACGATACGATGTAGAAAACCCTTCCTTTGTTGTCATTGACGAAGCATCTCGCAGATGACCAAACGTCTTTCCATGTCTCTCTCTTTCAATTTGTATGGCACCCAATTTCCTTCTTTTTGCACCATTCCCATTGCGTGTAGACGTTTTCCAACAGTGGATCTATCAACATTTAACTCTTTTGCCAACCTATCGAGCGATAAACACGAATCTTCTTCGAGTAGTGCTTGCAATTCTGCATCTTCAAATTTTTTCGGTGCACCTTCGCGTTCTTTGTTACGCACGTCAAAATCATCACTGTTGAATCGCCAAAATCATTCTTTACAACTTTTCGATGGAGCATGCTCACCGTAAATATCTACGAGCAAACGATGCGTTTCCGCAGCACTTTTCTTTAAAATAAAATAATGGAGTAAAACTTCCCGCAAATGTTGCTTTTTTAGAATAAATTCCGACATCTTCAACGCAAAAAAAGTTATTCTTTGTTACGCTTCGAACGAATGCCATCTATTGAGCTCAAAAGTTTGGACACACACCTTTCAAAAACATGTCTTGCCGTTCTATCAAACACACGAGCAATGCTACTAACGATATCTTTCTGCAATGGGCGGAAACTTATTCCCATATAATATATATTTTCCTTCTTCGCGTATACGCGACCATTTTCTCACAAATACCATGCAATTTGAGCGTAGGTTATTTCATGTTAAGAATATTCTGAGTATTTTATATTGTATTACGACTTCTACGTCTTGCAGTTTCACAATGACCAAATCTAATCTTTACAATTAAACAAATCATTACATCAGTGGCGTAGTGAGAAAAATGTTTCGGGAGGTGCTGTAGAAATCAGTTTTTTTTTAAAGTTCTTTTTTATACTAGTGACACATTTGGTAAGCATAAATAAAAAAAGTTTCGTTTAAAACGTTAAATAAAAATGTAATTAGTGTTGATTTATATAACATTTTGTACATCAATTTGATCACATTAGTCGCCAATAAGCTGAAGCCTTTACACCGCGAGTAATCTCTACAATGATCACAAGGTTGTGATCATTGTAGAGATTTTTCGTATTTTTTTATAATTTTTAATTTTTTAATTTTTTTTTATATTTTTATATTTAATTATTTAATTTTTTTGTATTTAACTTTTTAATTTTTTAATTTTTTTTATATTTTTGTAAAAGACAACACAAAGAAGTATAGCATATAAGATGTCAATGTAATTAATTATAAATGCAAGAACTGTAATATGATATATAAAATGTATAAAAAATATTCTATAAATAACAAATTGTAAAACACATTACATTACATATTTCGGTTCTTGGATTGAGCTATCCTCAGATAAAACAAAATTCACAATCTTAAAATTCATGTCCATCGTCATAGAAAAATCGTGATAAAAGTTATCCAATTTATATAGCAATATGATGAATGCCTTACGGAGACCATGAATTATTGGGAGTACAAATTAGTTCGGTCTGTTTTTTGTGTTCAAAAATGCATTTATTTCAAAACAAAATGAATGAACAGATTAATTAAAGTATTGTCCATCGCTGGCTACTACTTTTTCCCATCTCTCAGAATTCCATCTCGAAAAAATGACTCGTCTTTGGAGACGATCCAATTTTGGAGCCAATTTTCGATTTCTGCGAAAGAAGTGAACTGATGATTTGCCAAATCGCATCCTTCGGAACAACCAATAATCAGAAAGAGCAATGTCCGGAGAAGACAGGTGCGGTACAACATCCCATTTGAGCGTTTCCAAATGTTTTTTTACGACTTTTGCGACATGAGGCCGAGCGTTGTCATGAAGAAGAATAACTTTATCATGTCTTTGCTCGTATTCCGGCCGTTTTTTTCGCAATGCACGGCTCAAACGAATTAATTGTAGCCGATACCGATCGCCCGTAATGGAATCGCCCGATTTCAGCAGCTGATAGTAAGACAATATCCTTTTGGTCCCACCAGATACAGAGCATGATCTTCGAACCATGAATGTTCGGCTTTAGTGTTGATGTTTGAGGTCGATGGCAACGATTAACCGGGCTTAACGTAGTATTTTTTTCTTCTTGGAATTGTCGTAGAATATCCACTTCTCATCTCCAGTCACAATCCGATGCAAAAAAATCTTTTCTTTGTTGTCTTTGAATCAGCTGTTCGCAAGTGAAAAATCGCCTTTCAACATCTCTCGATTTCGGTTCATAAGGCACCCAATTTCCTTGTTTTTGAATTATTCCCATGGTTCTCAATCGTGCAGAAACGGCTTGTGTTACTCCCAATGTGTTCTGCAAGCTCCTCTTGCGTTTGACTCTGATCTTCTTCGAGTAATGCCTCTAATTCTTTGTCTTCGAATTTTTTTGGCTGTCCAGAGCGAGGTTTGTCTTCAACGCTGAAATCTCCATCCTTGAAACGTCGAAAACCATTCCCTACATGATTTATCAGTTGGAGCAGTGTCACCATAAACTTCGACAAGCATTCGATGGGCTTCAGCTGCACTTTTCTTCGAATTAAAGCAGAAAATTAGAACCTCCCGCAAATGCTGCTTGGTTAATACAAAATTCGACATTTCAAATACAGTAAAAATCAAGGTTTTTGTATGAAACTCAAAGCGATATAAACTGAATATTATTAGCAGATGTCTAACCTCTCTGAAAATGCCAAAATCAGCTGTCACTATGAACCATTCACAACAACTGGAGCCATTTTTTTTTTTGGAAAACGGACCGAACTAATTTGTACTCCCAATACTTGCGAACAATTTATTTACCGATTGTTCGGAATTTCATGATATTCTTTTTAATTTTAATTTTATTTTTATTTATTAGTTGACAAATATGTTTCTTTAATTAGAATATTGGCGTATAATTAGAAAAGTGGTATTGGGAGAACGGCAGCACTCTTTAACTCGCGAAATCTCACAGTTGGATATTAATATTTGTTATTCAAATTTTTACACAATAATCTTTGACATATTCTAATACTTGTAGAGCTATTCCGAAATTTTCGAAGTGCTTTACAATAAAATGACAGATTTTTAATAATATTTTGTCGAGTTTAGTAAATTTTTTTTTTAAACGTTAAAGTCGTATTATTACGAATTTTTAATTAAAAAATGTAGCATTCATATAAATGTAGCATTACAATGTAGTATTAATTGTCATTAATAATTGTCTTTAACGTTTGAAAAAAAAATTCACTAAACTCGACAAAATATAATATTA
>NC_141857.1:10603294-10645794 GCF_024713525.1 Acromyrmex echinatior
GATGTTTTGTATGTTGTGAATTGATGTTGTTGTTGTGATTTTGATTTTTGTTGATTGATTTGATTTGTTGAGTGATTGATTGATTGTTGTTGTTTGATTGATTTTTGATTGTGTTTGATTGAATTTTGATTGGTTGTGATTTGTTTTTGATTGTATGTTGATTGTTGATTTGATTGTTTGATTTGATGTGATTGATGATTTGTGAATGATGATGTTTGTGATTTTGAATTTGAATTTGATGTATTTGTTTGATTTGATGATGATTTGATGATTGTGGATTGTGTGATTGTTGATTGTGTTGTTTGTTGTATTGTGATGATGATTGTTGTGATGATTGTTGTGATTTTGATGTTGATTGAATGATGATGATTGATTTTGTGATTGATTGTGATTTGATGTGATTGTTGGAATGATTGAATGTGTTGGTTGTTTTGGTTGATGGTGTGTGAGTTTTGATTTGTGTGATGATGATTGATTGTGATTTTTGTGATTTTGAATGATTTGATGATGTTGATTGAAAATATGATGTTGTGTTGATTGATTGTGTTGATTGTTGTGATGTTGTTTTTTGATGTGTGTTATTTGATTTGTGATGTTTTGTTGATGTGGTGTTGATTGATGATTGTTGTGATTGAATATGATGTGATTTTGTGTTGATTGATTGTTGTGATTGTTTTTTGTGATATTGGTTGATTGTGATTGTGTGATGTTTGATGTGTTTGATTTGTGTGATTGTGATGATTGTTTGTTTGATTTGATTGTGTTTGTGTGTGATGTGATTTTGATTATGTTTGGAGATGTGATTGTTGTTTGATGTTTGTGTTTATGATGATTGTGTTGATTTGATGTGTTTGATTTGTGTGTGTTGATTGATTGTGATGTGTTGATTGATGTGATGATTTGTGATTGATGTGATTGTGATTGATGTGTTGTTTTTGGATTGTGAGATGTTTTGTTGATTGTTTTGTTGATGTGTGTTGGATTGATTTGTGTTTGTTGATGTTGATGTGTTGTGATTTTGTTGATGATTGATGTGTTGATTGATTTGATGATATTGATGTGTTGATTGATGTGTTTTGGATTGAATGTGATGATTTGATTGTGATTTGATTGTTGTTTGTGTTGTGTTTGATGATGATGATGTGTTTGATTTGATTGTTTGATGTTTGGTTTGGTTTGTTTGTTTGATGGTGTTGTGATGATTGATGTGTGTTTGATGATTGTGATGATTTGATGTGTTGATTTGTTGTTGATTGATTGGATTTGTGTGATTGATTGGATTGATGTGATGTTTGAGTGATTGTTGATGTGTTGATGTGTGTGATTGTTTTTGTGAATGAATTATTGTGATTTTGATGTTTGTTTGATTGTGATTGTGGTGATGATTGATTGTGATATTTGATGTGATTGATGGTGATTGTGTGAATTATGTATTTGTTTGATGTTTGTTGATTTGATGAGATTGTTGTGAATTTTGTTGATTTGATTGATGTTTGTTGTTGTGTGTATTTGATGTGTTGTTGATGTGATTGTTGTGATTGTGATTGATGATGTTTTGATGTGAATTGATTTGATGTTGATGATGATTTGATGATGATATGATTGTTGATTTGGGATGTTTGTTTGAATTGTGAATTGATGATGTTGAGGTTGGTTTTGTGATGATGATGTGATAATTTGATTTTGATTTTGTGTGTTTTTGATGATGATGTTGATTTTGATTGTGATTGTTGATTGATGTTGATGTGTGATTTGATTGATGAAGTTTGATGTTGATGTTTGTTGTTGTTGATTGATGTTGTGTGTTGTTGTGATTTTGATGATTGTGTTGATGGTTTGTTGAATGTGATGGTGATTTGATATTTTTGATTGGATGTTGATGTGATTTGATGAATTGATTTTGTGATTGATGTTTGATGATGATTTGATTGAATGTTTGTTGTGTTGATTTTTTGGGATGATTGTGCGGGCGGATACCGCCCCGGGAGCTCCACGCCACCTCTCGTGGGTCGGAGTCGGGTTCCCGATTCATGATCCTTCTTCCTCGCCAGGCGTAAAAGCGCACAGCGCTGCCTTCGCACTGGTTCCTACCAAAGCCGCGGAGAAAAGATGTAAACCTCTTACCGAGGTTTGTAGGGGGGAGCGGGAAGTTCAGTTTCGTCCCCAATTTTCCCGTCGCCAGCATCACTGCACGATGATCTGGCGACTTGGCGATGATGTAGTTTGGTGATTGAGCCTCCAGACTTCATTGTGAAGGGGACGATTGCCCTTTTTCACTTTTTCGATCTTCTTCTTTCTGAGGATCACTTGCTCACAGAAAGAAGAGATTGTTCTTCACGATCTCTCACTCCGCACCATGGATTACACCACGGCTGAGAGTAAGAGGTCGTCTCCCATCTCTTCGATTAGGATATCGCGCTCCATGTCCTAGGCGAGGCATTTCTTTAAGGTATGCTGGAGGTGCCCAGATACTGCGCAATGATAACATTGCGTGGTACGCTTTTCAGCAATACGATATAGGTACTCACCGGAACATTTGTGACTGGTAAGCACCTGTGTCAGCCAGTAGGTCAGCCCGCCATGCGCTGTCTATCCAGTCGCGGAGACAGGGTACAATGGCCCCGACAGTTTGATTGGCGGTGAATTGCGCATTTAAGAGGACTCATCCATAATAATCTCTCGCTGTCTCCCTCCATGCGCCCATCATTCGTGGCCCATCAGGCGACACCATATGGTAAACGTCGACCCGTTTTCTGGCCAGAAGATCAGCGGGCGATACGGTGGCCGCGGCGTGCGACACCGTCCTATATTCTTTGACAATGTGTAGAACCAGTCGCCGTTGGACGTGAAACAGCATCTGATTAATAACTAATCGTCGCCTCCGCATCCCATACCAGAGTTCCGTAAAGGAGTTTTGCTAGGACGATGTGCATATACATCCGACGGATGTCAAAGATTCTCAGCTGGGTGTGCATATACTTCTCGGATATCATATCATTCTTGTTGTTTAACAAACGTTAGACAAGGATGACATGACATCCAAGGAGAACTCTGATGAAAATCAGAACGCGCCTCAACAAACGCGACTCATTGTTAGTCTAACAATAATTTCATCCTTGTTTAACATTGATAAATAACAACAATGTAATGATACACTGTGTTCTATCACGGATTGAACGCAGCGGTTTTCTGGCGGCGGAGCATCTCCTAGGCGGTTGCACTTGTAGCGAAGCGTTGATTCTAATCGAGAACAGCAAAGAAAGAGAGAAGAGAATCATTGTTGTCTTCATTGATTTTGCCTTTTATCCTCTTTGAAGAACAAAGGCTTCCCTTTGTATTCGCCTATGAGATTCTCGCAAAATTGAAAAATCTGAGGTGACCCTCTGTTTCGAGCGCGATGGTCAAGCGGTACGCTATTGCTCGCTAAATCTGGAATCTTGATTGGGATGTACGCATATTACGCGTTTTGCGTCATGCGAGCACGCGTGCGCTGCGACCGATCTGAGTTAGCTCGCCGTTATAACGGTTGAGATTTATGTACGTACGACATGCAGCTTAGCTTATGTTTTTCGACTTTATTGACGAGGTGATGACCAAGTTTATGTTTTGGAAACCTTTAAAGACACTTGGAATCCTTCTAAAAGCTTCCGATCCGCATGTCGCACGTACGCCAAATCTGCAAAAACTGTCTGTGTTAGCTGTATCTCGAACACACTGTGTCTATACATTAAACTGCGATAATAATTAATATATTAGGTGTTGGAATTAATTCGTAGCGTTTTACAAGTGATGGGAAGTACTTTCATTAATGTATTTTTTAATGCTCATGTGAAATAAATAACATTCTTTCATTAAAAACGCTACGAATTAATTCCAACACCTAATACTTGTATATGATGTTATAATAATAGAAGAATTTCAAGCTAATTGAAATGTTTTGTTGATCTTTGGTAAACATATTTTTTTTATTTTTGACATAAATTGAACTATTGAAAATTTATATATTTGAGACTATTAGATTTGGAAGGTAGGATTTAAGATATAGAAAAAATAGAATTTAATATCTCTTTTGTGCAATATAAAATATGAAAATATTCACGAAATATGAATGTTATCTTTTTTACAATTTATTATATTTTTTTACAATTTATATTTATTATATGTATGTTTATTATCTTACATTTAATTGCGTGTATAAACCGTGTGTATTTTTGCTATTCTATGTTTGTAACTAAAAATGATGATGCTTTAAAATGTAAGAAATACATACATGCCATTGCTATTTTTGCTGTGCATTATACTCTATTCATGACCTATCTATGAGAGGAGCTCGCCAGTGATGAATATACTTGTGAATTTTGGAAAATATTTTTTGGACAAGTTTTTAGGATAGCTACGAACATGACACCTTTCCCCCTAAAAATAAAACGTTGGACCATGTTCGACGTTTAATCAATCGATAAATCTACAGTGTAATTTCTTAATCTAACGCTTTCACTTAATGTGGTGTTATACCCATTGTAATTAATCTAGGGTAATACTATTACAATTTATTCGAAGATAGATTTTACTTTATTTGTTTTGTTGATTTACGTTATTTGTTTAACAATGATTGTTCACTCACTCTCCTTATTATTCAGTAGTGCGCGGAATGCACTTCTTTATACTGCACAGATTTTTCACTCATATTTTCGTTAGATGCTGATGCGGTAGGAGTAGGAAGTTGAGCTTCTGTCGTGGGATGAGTTGATGGTGGTAGGGAGAAGGACTTCCCGGAATGTTCTTCCCGCTGGTGCAGCTGTGTGACGGAGCTCCACATAGATTGATTCCTACACTTAGATTTAGCAAAGAAGGAATGGCAATCATATTAAAGAATCGCTAAGCACTAATTGATTAATTTTCTTTTCTGAACGCAACCAAAATAACATAAAGATGTGTTCGCACATAAACATAAAAAGTAATTAAATCCTGAAACACTCCTGAAGTACATTTATCTATTAGGTAAAATATGTATTTTATAGTTTGAAATGTTTACATTTCACTTTTTTATATAATCTAGTATACTAAAGTACACTTTTATAATTAAATCAGTGTACAACGGTTTTAACTAGTGCACACTAACTTCCAATCGAATTCGCCATTATGTACAAATTAAACGTGATCGCATATAAAAAAAAGAGATGTCAACAGATCTAATGACCAGCCTCATTGTTGTTGGTCGCGTTTAGCAGACTGAATTGTTTTGGAGCGGATCCCTGAGCGCTCGCTACTATTCGATGATCTAAATGATCTAGAAGAAAACAACAATAGCACCGAACTCTCATAGATTCACTCCACAATAGTTGAATCTTCTGAACGTGACCATTGCTTCAAATATATTTATGATTGGATACGAATAGAGTTTCTCTAGTAAGAATCTGCGCACAATAGAAGGTATAAGGAATTAAGAATAAGGAATAAACAATTCCAAGCTATCAGAAACCTAAAATTCTGATGTATCTGATTTCTGATAGATTAAAATCGTTTAGAGAGGATCCTGTTAGTGCATGGTGTGATAGCACACATCCATAAATATCGGCCGGTTCCTAATAACTTTTCACTACTTTACCAATAAGAATAATTTATTAGAAGGATTCCAATAGCCCACGTCGCTAATTGATTAATTTAAAATAAAATATTCTCATTGTTAAAGCAATGAAAATTTACTAGGAATCGGCCGATGTTTGTGAATATGTGCTATCGTACCGTGCGCTAACTGGACCCATTCATTTTATTTTACTTTAGCCAATTAGCGTTGTAGGCTATCAGAATCCTCTCAATCGTTTATTCATTATTCCTAATTCTTTATTCTAATGTGCTTCTAATGTGCGCAGAACCTATAAGTTAAATCATCGATGATTTTTTATGAGTCCACCATATTCTGGGAACGAAAGCGATAGTAAGACAAAGAAAGAGCTATAGTAAGGCAGAAAAAATGATTTGTTACTTTCTTACTTTGATAGTGTTCCAAAATTCACTGCTAGAAAATGAATAGCATATGCCTAACGTAAATTGTTACGTTAAATTAGATTTTCAGCGTTGGCAGTGAATTTTGAAATCCAGTCTTTATCTCATACTCATGTTCCCATATTAATGGGATTCTCGGATGCGCATACGTGCAAGAGAAGTATCCTAAGGATATATCGACATAAATTCGCATAGTCGCATAAACGTACGCATACAGAAAATTATCCAATCACAATTTACGTGCGTCTTTATAAGAGAAATTCGATTGGATTTTTTTTTATGCATACGTTTATGTGGCTATGCAAGTTTATATGGATATACCCTGAAGGTAAAATCCCGTAAAATCAGCGTACGGCATAAAAAAACTAGGCCAATCACAGGCTTTATGCCCGTTTTCGTTACGCCAGCACAAACATCGTGTGTTTCAGGAGCATATTTACGCCGGCGTACTGATCAATAAGTCAATCACAAGATCCCTTGAATATCCATTTTGGAAATAAACTTTGTAGGAAGGCGTGTAATTGGTTTATCATTACGCTGGCGTAAATATGCCCCATGAAATGATACTCGATGAAATTTTAAGCGTGACGTTTTAACATATACATCACATGAAGTGAAAACAAATGTGCATAATCTCAACTAAAATGTTGGACTCTGAAATAATCCATTTAATAAAATATTTGAGAATTTATAAATGCTCAGAAAGTACTTCGTGTAAAGAAACTATTCGAAAGACGAAAATTAGTTCAAATATATATAATATTTGAATTATTGAGAGCAGCTGAAGAGAACAAAAGAGATTCTGCGATTAGACGCAATGCTCAAAAATTTTAGGTTAGACCAATTTTTACTATTGAAAGACGAATAGCACAAGGGGTTAGCAATAATCTGCAAGAAATGATTTTCGAAGACAGAAAAATTTTCCAATTTTTCGAATAACACCAGAAACATTTGAAAAACTGTTGCAGATTGCTTCACCATGTACAGAAACAATTTTTGTACAGAGCCAATTTCTGTTCGCATTTACCTTCAAATCAGCTTGCGATATACGTATTTAACTTCAGACAACATGATATTTAATTCTTGTTCACAATATTTTTCTATTAGGTTAGAAACTGAATCGTTTTCTAAATTCTATATGCGTAATTCTATACACGTATATGCGCGTGTGTACGTAACGCTGGAACGCTAAAAAAAATCAGCATAAATTTATACTGGGGTAACAAAAACGGACGTAAAGCCTGATTAGCCTAGTTTCTTTACGTCGTACGGTGGTACACCGTACGTTGGCTCCATGAGACTTTACCTTGACTTACTAGAGGAATTCTAGATGTATGGACAGGTATGGATCTTATTTCGCATGCGTATAGAGTTGGTAGATACATCCTCGCAAAAGTGTAGATATATCCAAATATCTCATAAACGATGCATTTTAAAAAAAAAATGTTTCTTACAAAAGTTTTAATAAGGCTTTAAAAACGCATTCAACGTTATTTAACTTAGAATGACGTTGTCAAGATCAGGTCAAAGTCATGCTACTCTCATTGAATGCGTTTTTTTAGCCTTACAACTATTGTAAGAAACTTTTTTTTCTAAAATAGATCGTTTATATAAGATATTTAGGTGTATCCAGACTTTTGGACCACCCTATATATTTGACAAATTTTTGGCAGCAGTTAAAGGGACCAGGAGCTTTGCAACAAGAGGCACAGATGACATGGTGTGGCGAATCGTTGCATACTTGTTGTTCGTCAATATTAAACAGGAATCAGATGATCGCCGTGATGGGCGCAGTCAGTGATGGGAAGTGACAAGAATTCGTCTGCTCTAGAAAACTTTGTGCGCATCCGTAAAGCTAAGCAGCCTTAACTGACGTACACATTTCATGGTATTATAAGACCCCTAATAACGATGTTAAGAAAGTTGTAGGAAAAAAAGGAAGGTTTTTATTAAAAATACATAGTGTGTTCATGAATAATAATAAATTTTGTCTTTTATTACGACTGCAGCCGATTTATCATATAGATACTAATTTGTTGCAAAGGATAAGGGAAACTGCAGAAAACTCACCAGTATTCTTACAAAAAAATTATTTGTAATAAAAAACATAATTACAATATTGAATTAATATAATAAACAATACAATAATATAGTACAATAAAAATATAAAAAAAAGTATATATATATATATATATAATATATTAGGTGTACAAAAAAGTTCTGAGCTTTTTTTTGTAAAATTCAATCTTTATTCAAAAACAAACGAAAAAATATTAATCAGCGAAATATTCTCCGTTTGCATCAACGACCTTTTGGCGACCATATTTCGGGGAGCTTGCGAATTCCTTGACGATAGAAACTCACCGGCTTCGAAGCGATAAAGTCATCAATGCATTTTCGTATCTCTTCTAATCTCACGAAATGTGTATCAGCCAAATGATGCTGCAGCGACCGGAATAGGTAGTAATCGGAAGGCGCCATGTCTGGGCTATACGCCGCGTGCGGAAGAAGTTCCCAGCCTAACGCAAAGATATGGTCCTGAGTCGCTTTCGCAACATGAGGTCGAGCATTGTCATGAAGCAAGATCACTTTACGACGTCCTTGGCCAGTAAATGGCCTCTTTTCTTCTAATGCATCGCTCAAATTGGTCAATTGTTGTTGGTAGCGGTCTGCCGTGACTGTTTCACCCGGTTATAACAACTCGTAGTACAACACACCCTTCCAATCCCACCAGATACAGAGCAAAACCTTCTTGGCGTGGATATTGGGCTTTGGCGTCGATGTCGAAGGTTGACCAGGATCAACCCATGATTTTCTACGTTTAGAGTTATCATAAAGAATCCACTTTTCATCGCCTGTAATGATTTTGTGCAGAAAATCTTTTTTCCGGAACTTTGAAAGTAAAGTGAGTGCAGTGTCACGCCGTCGATTTTTGTTGTCTTCGGACAATTCATGTGGAACCCATCTGTCTTCCTTCTGAACCTTTCCCATCGTATGTAATCGTACGGAAATGGCTTGCTGCGTAACGCCAAGCTGTTCTGCAAGCTCCTTTTCAGTTTGCGCAGAGTTTATATCCAGCAGTGCTTGCAATTCGTCCGTTTCAATCTTTTCAGGACGTCCAGCACGCGATTCATCTTTAAGACTGAAATCTCCTTGGAAACTTTTGATACCGTCTTTTACATGTAGCATGACTTACAGCGTTCTCTCCATATGCAGCACAAATCATTGCAATGGCTTCAACAGCATTTTTCTTCAGATGAAACGCGAAGTGGATGGAAAATCGAATATGCTCTTTTGTTATTGCCATCGTGAACACTACTGATTTTTGAGGTTATGTGCATCAAACGCCAAACCGTATGGCATTTTAGAAGGCCAAATGTTAACGCTTTAAAACCGCAAAAGGGCGGGAAGATATATAAAATTTAAATTGTTATTTCGGTTGTATCAAATCTAAAGCTCAGAACTTTTTTGTACACCTAATATATATATATATATATATATATATATATAATAACGTATTAATGTACAATATACAATAAAACATATCTATATATATAACTATACACGTATAAATACAAATTGTATTACATTTTAATTTATACTATTAAATTTTAAAAACGCGCTTTAAACATAAATAAAAATATCTGATGTTCTTATGAGCCTTTTAAAAAGAAAAATGTGATTAATATATGTACACGCTTGCGCGCGTGTGTTTGTGCATGTATGTACCATAACGTCTAAAATTAAAAGTCAAAAATTAAAATAAAATAAATAAATAATATAAAAATAAAACTTCTTATTATTCACATAATTGTATTATATCACATTTTAAATATTGCATAAATATATGCTGTCACACCAAGTCAATACGAAAATTATTATTAGCAAGAAATTAATTTAGTAGAAAGTGTAAATATAAATGAAAATACATATATAAGATTACGAACAATATTATTAATTACAATTAATCCAAAATAAAATATTAGTCTAACAGCAATATATTTTTACAAGTGTTATAACAAAAGGTGAAAAAGTAAAGTATTGAATAAAAAGAGAGAATACCAATGCTCCAACACATGAAAAGCAATGACAAAAACATACGTGACGGAAATTCCAAAAACATTTTAATTTTGTGACAATTGTTGTAGTATACTATAAATTTAAATAAAAATTACAATAAAAATTAATAGAAAAAATAAGCTATTCTATTTATCTTTGCCGTTATTTTGACAATAAAGATTTTGAGTATTGTGCAGTTCCAAGTGTCTAGAATCAACTTGGAAATTGTAACAATTTAAATTATTGGTCTGAATACTTGATCGTAATTTACAAATTGAATCTAAACAAGTGACACTAATACGATTTTTCTTTTTATTCTTGACGTCAGTGACGATAGAAAATATTCTTTCTGCTTCGGCATTAGAATGTGAAAGACAAAGTGGAATATACTAATTCTTTTAAATTTGGAAAAGATGGTTCATCATTAAAATCTTTTTTCTCTAAAATATTCTTCCACATTTCATAAATTTCTAAATTAGCCAAAAATGTTTTTTCCGCGTCGTTAAATTTTGTTGGCAAACTTCTCCAATTCATAAGCTAAGATCGTAATGTCAGATATGCCAAAATGTTTTGCTATACTTTTTTAATCAGGAAAAATTAATCTACTTTCATCGTGTAAAGCTATTTTAGAATCTAAGAAATTAAGTTCGCGAAATATGTCATCATTACGATAATCGTTGTAACATTTCTTCTAACGCGGTCGTGTAAAAATTCAAATATTTCGATTTTACGTCTATAATAAATTCGGGATATTCAATTTCAAAATATAATTTGCATTCTGCCTCTACAAAATTAGAACTTACCGATAAAAAATTTTTTGGGTTCAAAAAATCATTTGAAATATTTTATAAAGCGTCAGGTAATAAAAAATTCTTTCCAATCTGCTTTATTAACCGCACACTATTTTCCGAGATTTCATGAATTAAAATTTTCGATTGATAGAAAGCGTTAAATTTGTTAAAAAAGATTAAAGAATATTTTTAAAATAACATGTACGCTTTAATGACTTTGTTGTTTAAAATATTAAAAATGGAAACTGCTGTTTTATTATTTTTACTTTCTAAAATTAAATTTCTAGGTTGAAATAATGTTTCAAAACTTTCCAAATTTCGAGAAACCTTTCAACATACTTCTGCAAAGCGAGCCATCTTGTACCTGATAATTTTAAAATTTTACGTGACTCTACTCCAAAAAATTCTTGAAAATCACACAGCTGATCTTTTAACATTGCCAAAAAAATATGTAGCAACTGCATGTAAGACATTTTCACAAGAATCCAGCAATTATACATATATAAGCTTTACTTGCAATAAGAGCTGAGGAATGGCAAATACATTTTAAGATAATGAGGACCGGTACCTCTTTTTTTAATCTAGTCATAAAAGAATTATGATTTTCTACTATAACTGAGACATTATAGAAGCTATTCCTACAATATTTGAAATCGGTATTTGTTTACTTTTTAAACAATGTTCAAACACAGAGTATAGTTTTTCTGCGGAACAATCTGTAGCATCTAAAGAAATTAATTCTAATAATTTTGTAACAATTTTGTTATATTGCACTGAAAAATATTTAATTAAAACGCAAAACATCTTATCATTTGCGACACTTGTGGTTTCGTCCAATAAAATAAAAAATTTTGTATTTAATAAATTATTTATTATTCTTTCAGTTTCACGTTTTCCTAATATATTATTAATTATTTGCGTACACTTTTTCCGTGACAATGTCAAATCTTTTGCTATCTGTGAATTAGTGAAAGTATTTTTGAGCACAGGGATCATAAATTATTTTTAAAGCATGTTATGTGTCGCATAAAAAGCAGCTAATTTTATTTCAGTTATTTTAACTCTTTTAGCATAGTCCTCAAATATATCATTAGATGCAGTTAATGAAGCAGATGGATTTACATTATGACTCTTAGCTATATTGTTAGCATACATTTGAGTTTTTGTTGGTGTCTAATTAAATCTGTTTTGCCGCATGATAAGATTTTCTTATAAACCGAACAGACACCTTTTGTATCATTCTCATGTGACGTCAATCTTTAAAAATCTCCAATCTTAACTAAGTCTGTTGAAATGTTCCTTTCTTGTATATTCTCTTCTTTTTTTTATCTGATGTTAAAGGCTGATGATCCATATCTTATACTATATTACAATAATTTTTACCAATTTTATTAATCCCAACAACATTTAACATTAAATATTAAATAATTATAGTTCAACAATACTTACCTAACTTAATCTAATTACACGCGCGAAGTGAAATGCGGAAAAACCAAAAAGACTGTTTCCAAATTTACTATCAGTACTGGAAATTTATAGTGCACGTGAAATCACGCGTAGACGAGATACAGATTACTAAAGCCATCTATTGCAAAAATAATGGATTTCTTTTTACTACACCTAATACATAAATATCGGTCATCTAAAAAATATCCGCGGTTTTTTATTCAATTTTTGAATGAAATTTTTTTTTTATTGAAAATCAATTTTAATCAAGTATATATTGGCCATTAATATCTATAACCTTTTGCCATTTTTCGGGTAATTCCATCAGTGTAAAACTTTTGTGGTTTATCGGCGAAAAACTTTTTCAAGTGATTTTCGGCAGCTCTTTTGTCGGCCAATGTTTTTCCATCAAGAGAGTTCTGCAGAGATCGAAACAAATGATAGTTAGACGGTGCAAAGTCCGGGCTATACGATGGATGCATCAAAAGTTCCCAACCAAGCTCCCTCAATTTTTGGCGCGTCATCAAAGATGTGTGTGGTCTGGCGTTGTCATGATGGAAGACAACACCTTTTCTGTTAATCAATTCTGGTCGTTTTTCCTTAATCGCTTCCTGTAATTTATCCAGTTGTGAACAGTAGAGCTCTGAATTAATCATTAGGCCATATGGTAACACCTCATGATGGACGACTCCCTTCCAATCCCACCATACACACAGCATCACCTTATTTGCCATCAATCCAGGTTTTGAAGTCGTTTGTGGTGGTTCGCCGCGCTTATTCCATGATCTTTTACGAACAATATTCTTATATTTCACCCATTTTTCATCGCCTGCGATGATTTGCTTCAGAAATGGGTCGATTTCGTTGCATTTTAGTGTTTCGCTGATGGAAATTCGATCAATCAAATTTCTTTACGTTAGTTCATGTGGCACCCAAACATCGAGTTTCTTTGCGTAGCCAGCCTTTTTCAAATGATACCAAACTGTCATATGGTTGATTCTTAGTGCATTGGCTATCTCCTGACAGCTCACATGCCGGTCTTGCTTGACCAGTTGCAAAATTTCATCGACTTTTTCAGTGACTGGCCGACTAAAGCGAGATCGATCTTTGACATCAAAATTTCCAGAACGAAATCGAACAAACCACTCCTGCGTCCTGCGTTCACTTATAGCATCCGCGCCGTAAACTTCACAAATCTGTATGTTTGTGCTGCATTTTTGCCTTTTTTGTAGTAAAAAAGCATCACATAACGTATTTCTTCAGATATTTCACTCATTTTCAAACCAATATAACTTTTGACACGATTGATGAATCACCAAACTTTGTTTACAAAAAAATGTAACTTAAAATGTCATCTTTCAGACGCGCGTTCGTTTGACACAATCGGATTAGTGTTGCCCGATATATGACCATCAACACCATCTAGTGAATGTTTTACATCCGCCTGTTCCGACCAATTTTATTTTTTTTTATCGAATGACAAAGAGGAAAACCTCGGCTTATAAGATAGCCATATGATCGTGCATATCAGTATGATCGTACATATTTATTTATTTATTTGTTTATTTATTTATTTATTTATTTGTTTTTTTTTTATTTATTTACTTATTTATTTATTTATTTATTTACTTACTTATTTATTCACCTATTTATTTATTTATTTATTTATTCGTTATTTATTTATTTATTTATTTATTTATTATTTACTTATTTATTTATTTATTTATTTATTTATTAAATGGCTGAGAGAGCGAGGTCAAATGACAAAAAAAGGGTCATAGCAGCAGAGCGACGATGTGCCTTTACGATCTAAACATGATCTTCCCGCTGTCCCTATCTACTCCCCCTCGTGGTGCGCCATCTCGTCGTGAGGCGGTACCTTGTACCTTGTTTCGTCTCTGCTTGTATGAACAAAAATGATTCCGAAAACATAAACGAAGCAAAAACAATGATGAACAAAAATCCAAAAAAATAGAGAATAAGAGAAAGGGGAAGAAACGCACGAAGGGCGGCGTCGTCAATTGATTTCCAGTGCGATGGAGACCGAAACTGAAATGTGCGAATAAAAGCATGAGAGTGAAAGGGTAAGAATGATGAAGAAGAGGAAGAGGATGATTGGAAGTGGGTATGACAGTCATGAGAATGAGACGGATAAATGTGTAAATGAGGTGAGAAAGATTAGTAAGCAACTGAGGGCATTTATACTGTGTGAGAGTGCTAAAGTAAGCAAATCTGCGTGTGAAGTTATAACAAGTAAGATAGGTGAATATGAATGTGTCCTGAGTAAATTGTTATGTAAAAATGAAAGATTGAAAGGTGCCTGTGTATGAAAGGATAGATGTATTTGGTTTTGGGAGTGGTGGTGTGGATGTAAAGCGAGTGAGAATATAAAATTTAAGCTTGATGCGAAAATGCCTGAGAAAAAGTTATATTGTGGTAGCAACAGGTGTGGATGAGAAAATAAGTAGCGAACAGGTGAAGGAGAATCTGAAGAAGCATGTGAAACTGGATGTGAATGTACGGGTGAAAGCGGTACGAAAGACTAGTGGTGTGGTGATTTAAACTGCGAGTGAAAAGGAGAGAAAGGATAGGTGTGATAGTAAGTGGTTGAGCGGTTTGATGGTTCAGTTGCCTCGGAGGATTGACCCGAAGGTGTCTGACGTCCCGAATGAGATAGGTGAGAAAGAATTCCTGGGTGTGTATGCGAGAAATTTAAAAGAGTATATGTCGAAGAATGAGTTTGAAGAACGTATGAGAATAGTGAATAGAAGTGGAAAGAAGGACGCGGCCTTAGGGAATGTTGTGATGGAAGTGAATAAGAATGTATGCGACAAATTAATATGAAGGGAGAGTGTATAGAGTGGAATGCTTTCAAGGTAAAAATGTATGAGAATGTGCTCTGATGCTACTCCTATTATGAATATGGGTAAAGAGTGCAAAGTGGGAAAATTATGTAGAACGTGTGATGAGAAGGATCACAGAATCGAAAGAATGTATGAAAAAGGTATGTTGCAGACACTGCTCGTGGACAGGGCGATCTTCGGATCATTCTATACTAGCGAGAGAGTTCCCGTAATATGTTGCGTATTGGAACGTATAAGAGAATGTATTGATAATGGTTAATAAGAGGATTAATGTACTGCAGTTGAATTGTCAACACCTATAGTGATTTGAGGAATGTAGTGAAGGAGAAGGATGTGAACGTATTGGCATTGAAAGAGCCATATGTGTCGAATGGGTGTATATATGGATTGCTGAATGAGATGTGCGTGTATATGAAGGAAGTTGCAAAGTGGCTATTGTAGTAAATGATAATACGGTCAATGTGGTGAGTGTGGCAGATTGCATGGAGGAACATGGAGTGTGTGTATGGATGAAAGTGGAAAATAGTGATATTTATGTGTACTGTGTGTATTGTCAGTTTAGTATGTGGGACCTATGATTGTGGGACCTATAATTGAATACATGAGGACAGTTGTGAATGTAGTGAGGGGGAAGCTTTTTTGATGTGTATAGATGGGAACGCTGTGTTGGATGGTTCAGCAATTATGTGAGTAAAAGTAGAGTGAGCATGGTTCAGCAATTATGTGAGTAAAAGTAGAGTGAGTTGAGAGGTGAGAAAATTGTTGAATTTATATCTGAATGTGAAATGCATGTGTTGAATGTATCGAGCGAACAGTATACGTACAATATACCTGCAGGTGAAAGTAACATTAACGTCAGTTTGGATAATGACGAATGGATGGGTTTAGAGTGTGGATGGAGAATTGAGAATAACTGATGTGATCACAATGTGATAATGTTTGGTGTATCATAGGATGAAAGGATAAGTGTGGTAGGATTGAAAGATAATATACTTATGGAAGAAAAAGAATAGAAAAAGAGTGTTGATTGGAGTGAGTATGTAAGAATGATTGAAAAGAGAACGGATGAGACAATTACGAATGAGTTCGCTGAATTAGAGTTGGAAGAAAAGATTGAGAAGTTGATAGATTAGATTAGGGATGTGAACAATGTGATCTTTGGAAGACAGACTGAATATAGGGTACACGGAAGAGTGAAATGGTGGACGATTGAGAACGGAAGGGAAAGGACGTGAGGAAGAAAAGGAGAATCAGAAGGTAAGGAGATTATGGAAGGAAGATGCGCGGGATTTATATGTGAGGTATAGTGATTGCGTGAAGGAATATAAGAACCAGAATGCAGTAGAAGAAAAATGATTGCAGGAAGTTTGTTAGCAAGGAAGGGAATAGAAATTCGTGGGATGTGATATACAAAGTCTATAGGTGAAAGAAGAAGACGAATGTGATGAGTGCGATGAGTGTAAACGGAAGGATGACGGTTGTGTGAAAATAGACTATGAATGTTTTGTTGAATGAGTTTTTTCTTCAGAGTGCGATGTAATGTGAGAATGGGTCAAGTTTGAGTTCGGATGTTGACAAGGAATTCGAGTGGGACGAGATTGAGCCAGCTGTACGAAGTATGTGTAGTGGAAAAGCACCTGGAATGAATGGAGTGACTGCGGAAATGATTAAGAGAGTCTGGATGGCTATATCTGTACGAATGAAAATGTTTTATAATGAGTGTCTGCGAAGGGATATGTTCCCGAGTCATTGGAAAAAGGCTAGAATGGTGGTCTTACTAAAGTAGCCAGAGAATGTAAGGTCGTATCAGCCGATGTCCGTCTTGCCGATCTGCCTCAATCCGGAAAGTTTCTGTAACGGACGATGGTTGAGAGGTTGCAAATATGTATAAGGACGAGAGTACGAATAAATGAGAGATAGTATGGCTTTTTTGGCACGAAGAAAGAGCGTGGATGCATTTAAAGAGGAGTGTGAATGAATCAGGAAAGAAGCAAATAATGAGTATATTTGTGGACTTTCAAGACGCGTTTGATAATATTGAATGGGCAGCTGTGCTTGATAGAATGCGTGAGATTAAATGACGATTTAGTGATGTGGATAAGCTATTTTAAGGATAGAAAAGTGTGTGTGACGAGTGAAAATAATATCGTGTGGAAAAACGTTAAAAAAGGGTACATTCTCTTCGCACTCAGTCACTATTCTCATCCATTTCGTCCCTTTCATCTCCAGTTTCTTCCTATTCGATTCTTCAACACTCTTCGATTCTTCTGCGTATGCCACACCCATTCTCGACCAAATGATTCAACAGATCATTCATCATAAAGTTCTACATCGTGGGCCCACAAATTGATACTTACGGATCTTTTTTTAACGTTTTTCCACACGATATCATTTTCACTCATCACACACACACTTTTCTATCTCTAAAATAGCTTACTCACATCTCTAAATTATCACATTCAATCTCACGCATTCTATCTAGCACAGTTGCCCATTCAATATTATCAAACGCACCATGAAAGTCCAAAAATACACTCTTTACATACTTTTTCCTGACTCATTCACACTCCTTTTAAATGCATTTACGTATCGTCCACACACTTTTCTCGTGTAAAGCCATTATATCTCATTTACTCGTACTCTCGTCCTCATACATATCTGCAACCTCTCAACCATCATCCGTTCCAGAACTTTTCCCAAGATGGACAGCAGGCATATCGGCCGATACGATCTGGTATCCATCCTTACGTCCTTACCTTCTCTGAGGACTTTAGTAAGGCTACCACTCTATCATTTTTGCAATCACTTTGGAACACTTCTTCACAGACACTCATCATACATTTTTATTCGCACAGGTATCCAATCTCTCTTAACCATTTCCGCAATCACTCCATCCATTCAAGGCGCTTTTCCACTACACATACTTCGCACTGCTCGCTCAATCTCGTGGGAAATGGGAATTCCTTGTCACCTTTCGAAATCACACTTGACCCATTCTCATTGCATCGCACTCTGAGGAAAAAATTCATCCAACAAAATATTTATAGTCTTTATTCATCCAACCGTCATCCTTCCATCTACACTCATCGCACATATCACATCCGTCTTCTTCTTTCCTCTACAGATTTTATACACCACATCTCATTGATATCTATTCCTTTCCTTGCTAATATATTTCCTCCAATCATTTTCATTCTGCTGCATAATTTGGTTCTTATATTCCTTCATGCAATCACTATACTTCGCATACTCGTATAAATTCTTCCTTCTCTAATCTCCATGCTCTCTGATACATTCTCCTTTTCCTTACCTCCTATCTCTTCCGCTCCAACTCAATCGTTTCCCATCTCACTCTTCCGTTCTGCATCCAGTCTGTCTTCCAAAGATCACATCGTTCACATCCCTAATCCAATTCCTCAATTTTTTCTTCCAACTTTAATTCAGCGAAATCATTCATACTTGTCTCACCCGCTCTAATTTTAATCATTCTTACATCAACATTACTCTTTTACTTCCATTTAAATATATTATCTTTCAATCTTACCAAACTTCCCCTTTCATCCCATGACACACCAATCATTATCACATTGATCACTTACACATCAATCTCAATTCTCTATCCACATTCTAAAACCATCAATTCGTTATTACCCAAACTCACATCAATGTCACTCTCACCTACAGGCCCACTATATGTATACTGTTCGCTCGGTACATACAACACGTGCATTTCACATTCAGACATAAATTCAACAATTTTCTCACCTCTCAATTCACTCACTCTATTTCTACCGAATCTACATACTTGCTGAATCATGCATCCGACACAGCGTTCCCATCTACACACATCAGAAGTGGCTTTCCCCTCACTACATTTACAGTTTTCCTAATATACTCAATCATCGGTCCCATGAGTATTCTAAATTAACAATACACACAGCACACATATATCTCACAATTTTCCACTTTCATCCATACACACATTCCATACTTCTTCATATAATCTGTCACACTCATCACATTGACGGTATTATCATTCACTATAATAGCCGCTTTGCCACCTCTATCCTTCATATACACGCACATCTCGGTAATCTACATAATCCCATTCGACACATATGGCTCTTGCAATGCTAACACATTCACATCCTTCTCCTTCACTACATTCCCCAATCACATTACACCATAAGCGTTCTGACAATTCAACTGTAGTACATTAATCCTCTTATTAATCATTTCGATACGTTCTCTCATACGTTACAAGACGCTCATATACTGCGGGCACTCTCTCGCTAGTACAGAGTGATCCGAAGGTCGCCCTGTCCGCGAGCAGTGTCTGCAACATTCCTTTTTTCATACATTCTTTCGCCATGTGATGCTTCTCATCGCACGTTCTACATAACTTTCCCATTTTGCACTCTTTACTCAAATGCCTATGTACATAACACGAGTAGCATTGGAGAATATTTTCATATACTTTTACTTTGAAATACACTCTACTCATTGCTACAATTACTTTCTCATACACTCTACTCTATATACTCTCTCTCTCTTCACATACTAATTTATCACATACGCTCTTACTCGCTTCCATCATAATATTCCCTAAGGCCGCACTCTTCTTTCTACTTCTATTCATTATTCTCACACGTTCTTCAAACTCTTCGATATATACTCTTTCAATTCCTCGCATACATTTCACCCAGGAATTCTTTCTCA
Organism: Acromyrmex echinatior; assembly: GCF_024713525.1. NCBI lineage: Eukaryota > Metazoa > Arthropoda > Insecta > Hymenoptera > Formicidae > Acromyrmex > Acromyrmex echinatior. The sequence goes on from NC_141857.1 coordinate 10,623,180, forward strand.
CCTATCTCATTCGGGACGTCAGACATCTTCGGGCCAATCCTCCGAGGCAATTGAACCATCAAACCCGCTCAACTACTTACTTTCACACAGCTTTCTCTCCTTTTCACTTCAGTTTTAATCACCACACCATTCCTAGTCTTCCGTACATTTACATCCGGTTTCATATGCTGCATCAGATTCTCCTTCATCTGTTGACTACTTATTTTCTCAACTATATCCTTTACTACCACAGCATAACTTTTTCTCAAGTACTATCGCATCAAGCTTAAATTTTATATTCTCACTCGGTTGGTTTATATCCATACTACCATTCGCAAAAGAGTTGTCAGACACACCTATCCTTTTATACACAGCCTAAGCATCTTTCAATCTCTCATTTTTACATAACAATTTATTCAGGACATATTCATATTCACCAATTTTTCTCATTATAACTTCACACGCAGACTTGCTTACTTTCGAACTCTTTCACACTATAAATGCCCTCAGTTGCTCATTAATCTTTCTCACCTTCATCCGTCACCATTCACACATTCATCCGTCTCCATTCTCATGACTGTCATTCCCTCTTTCAATCCTTCTCTTTTCATTATTCTCATTCGCTTTCATTCTCGGTCTCTATCGCACTGGAAATCGATTAGCGACGCCGCCCTTTGTGCGCTTCTTCCCTTTTCTCTTCTTCTCCATTTTTTGAATTATTGTTCATCATTGTTTTGTTTATGACTTCGGAATCACTCATTTTTGTTCCTACGCGCAGAGACGAAACATATATCATGGTGACACCCTTTCTGGAGTGAGAGGAAGGCATTTAACAGGAGGTTCCAGGTGTCCTGATATTGGCCGCTTTCGACTGGATTTCTTCCCCCCCCTCCCCGCCCCCAGGAACTGTTGGCCCTGTCGACTGGACATGCACTCATCGTCATCATAACTTGAGTTAGGAAGAATTTTTTATGCAAATTGCCTTCCTCACGATCCAGATGATTAAGCAAAAATCCTCGGCCTAGCGAAACATGACCGCTAGGTTACGGCATGATCTGCCGGGGGTGATGACATCCCCCGGATTAGTGTACACCGCACAATTGCGAGAGTAAGGCGAGAGTACAGTGCGCTCTTAGATCCCATCCAAGGACGAGGAACATAATTAGCTCACCACAAGTTAGCGCATCACAAGGGGAAGTAGATAGGGACAGCGGGAATCTTAATTCATTCATATGCGTCACTAATTAGATGACGAGGCATTTGGCTATTTTCTGCGCAGCGTCTTCTGCCGTGGACTTTCCATCTTTGTGTCTGGCGCGGTGTCCAGTAACAACAGAGTTACATCTATTGAAACACCGGCTAGTTTTACCAATAGTACTCTCTGTTTGCACGTAACTCCTAATAAACACGAGATACCATTATACCCTCCATTCTTGCTCAATTCAAACGATCTAGACTCCTAGATCTGAGGTACGAAAATCAGTCAAGAAATTTTTTTTTGGGAATGGAAAAATTAATGTGAATAGTGTCCTCATTGAAGAAAGCGAGTATCAGCCGAACTCGCTGTGATGTTCGTTACCAGCGGAAAACCTCACAGAGGTTCCTGCTCGAAGATCATGTCCGGTCCGTAAAGGCATGTCCTCGCTCTGCCGCCGTAATCCTTTTTCTTATGTCATTTGGCCTTACGATTCGCACTCTCAGCCATCATAAATAAATCAGCTCTTCATAAATAAATAAATTAATAAATAATATATAAATAATAAATAAATAAATATGTACGATCTCACACTTATGCATGATCACATGGCAGTCTTATAAACCGAGATTTCCCTCTTCATCATTTGATAAAATTGGTCGGAACAAATGGATGTCCACCTTCTCGATATCTAAATGTAATCAATTCATAAAAGAACTGCGTCGGTACGGATGAGCCCACCGTCCGAACACATAGACGTGCATAAATTAAATAAATAAATAAATAAATATATCATCTAGCTACGTCTGCCCGTAGTGCGTTGACTGGCTGAAAGGCTATGGATCGAAAGATTTTGTTCGGTGAAGATTTTATTCTGGTGGTTTCCGCCGATATGCGAGGAGCGTCGTAATCTATGAACATATGGTATTCCTCTATGGAGTTACACAGCGCTATCAATGCTATCGTGATGAGCGTCTTACAGTCTGTTATATTGAGTTTCGCTAAGTTTCTGACCGTTTCTTTGCTCTCGCATTCTCATTACAATTGATAGGATTTCTGCAGCTCTCACTCCAAAATCGCGCTGCAGGTGAAGCAACAGTCAGTACTTTTGGATCTTGTCTTTGTGTCCCTGAGCAAATCGTAATCTTTGTGGCGGACTATTACATTGACCACTTTCCGGCACTGTATTACCAGATAGAGTTTGATATTCCCGCCCGAGGGATCTTGTATAATGTTTCTCTCGTTACCGCTGCCTCCTTGTCTCTGCTTGCTACCATGTTCACAATAAGGTTAAGTATCTAATTATGGCGGCGGATCATATGTTCTTTTATTACTGTGCACTGCCCCAGGATGTGTGCCAGAGGATGTGTTTCCGGTTGTGCCTTGCATTTACGGCATTTCACGTCCGCCACTGGGCCAGCTCTACTCAGTGCTCTACTCCTGCTCTGTTTGCTGTGATGTTAGTGCGCATTTTTAGGGCCGTTATAAATCTACCTGGCTTCAGGAGCATTTGATTGTAAATCCAGTCATTCCCAAACTTGTCATTGGTAAGAGACTTAATAGATTTTCCTTGAAATACTCGAGTTATCCATGATGTGAGCTTATATGCCTTAATGCCATTCATATTGATGCACAGTTTATTCTGGCGGAAGCCGCCAGGATCTTCAGACGGTTTATCATCGACTCCGCTAGAGCTCGCATCATTCCATCATTTGACTGTATAAATTTCAATCCCGCCCTCAAACTGGAACTCACCTCCAAAGTTTCCAGCTTCAGGAATCCTAGTTCCCCATCTCTCTTGCCTCAATATATTAGTTCGCCACGGATTGCGACAAGTGGTAAATGTCTTTGATCACTACCCGCAGCTACTGGTCGAGTTGCCTAAGTGGTTACTGGAGGCATAGCCAGTACCAACTGTTACACATAGTGCGGGATTAGGTACGTGGAGATCAAGTTTACCTTTTGGTATAATTTTAGCTAATCTTTTAAACGCTGTGCAGAGGCTTACCTCACCAGGCCCTTAATATCAATTTCAGCTCAAAGAAATATTCTCATACCAAGATATTTAAATATAGTATCCGCATCCGCGTAAGATATAAATTCTCCACTTATTACTGTCAGCTCGGGATTTGCTAGGTACTAGAAGTCTTTGGTTGTGATGATGCGGAAAGTAGAATAACTGCAGAATTGCTCCTAGCCCCCTTATGTAGTTTTCTGCACACCTAGATTTTTTGCTTTTGATGTGGTTTTTTACTGTTAATATTAAATCATCCGCGAATGCCAAAACTGAGACGCCTTCTCTAATTTGGTATTCCAGCTGACTCTCTAGCGCCCTAAGCATAGGTTCTATCACTAAATTGAATAGCAGTGGTGAGAGAGGGTCCCCGTGCTTGACCCCCTTCCTCCTTTAATGTTAATGATGTCCTGCTTGTTTGCTATTTTCATATGCACATTTTCGAAGGAGTCTACCACGAGCTGCATCATTAGCTCGGGCAGCCCCTTTTTCCGCAAGGCAGCTTCAATGGCTTCGTGTGGAATGGTATCGAAAGCCTTGGAGAGGACGTTCAACTGCACTACGACTACGCCTTCTGTCGTTTTAGATTTCTTTAATAACTCGCTCAAGATGTGCATATTATTGAGCATCCTGTTTCTGATGTAAAGCATTTTTGGCGGAGTATCATCGTTACGTTACCTCTCCCTTGATAAAATGTGGCATGGCTGGTTCGTACAGTTGATTAGGCTGTGCGATGGTGAGAGCAATCGCCGCCGTCATAGTGATAGGAATTGCCGAAAACACTTAAGAGAGTCATTGTTATTCCCGCCGTTTATTCGCGCTTGCTTGAATTTCTTCACGTTGACATTCAGAGCACTGGCCAGAAATCATATTGCACCAACACCCGCGAGAGCAATGCTTTGTTTTAATTAAACAGTCGGATTCTTCTTGTCCGAGCCAGTTATGAGCTGAGCGTTGAATGGCGGCCGAAGAGAACAACCACAACGGCTCGCGTCGCCAGGGAAGCCTCGCAGCAAGGAAGATCCGCGGGAGTCCAAGGCACGGGACTGACTTTGGATCCCGGAATCGGCGTGAGAACATCGAAAGGTTCATCTAGCACAGTCCCAGCACGTCAGCCAGATTCACTTTCCGACCAAGCCCAACACGTTCCTCGAACCCAATCTTTATTCCGAAGTTACGGATCCAATTTGCCGACTTCCCTTACCTATATTAGAATATCAATTAGAGGCTCTTTACTTTGAAGGCCTGCTGTGAATATGGGCCGACGCGACACCTCCACGTGGCTCTCTCCTGGATTTTCAAAGTCCGAGGGAAAGATCCGGACATCGCCGTAATTACGGTGCTGTTCGCGTTCCAAATCCTATTTCCCTGCTAGAGGTTTCCAGGAAACTCAAACGCTTTTACAGAAAAGAAGACTCTTCTCGGATCTTCCGATGGCGTCTCCAGGTCATTTTGGGTTATCCCAACAAACATTCTTACAAGAGCCCGAATTGTATGCCGTTCTGCTGCCGGGTTCCGGAATAGGAATTGGATTTTCTTTCGCCTGACGGACGTGTGTCACTCTCTCTCCTCTTTGCAGAGTTGCTCGAGTTGTACATTAGAGTATTGTATGCCATCAGTGACATAGGATTTCTCCTATGGCTTAGGATTGACTGACTCGTATGCAACGGCAGTTCATGCGAAATCCTTCTCCACGTCAGTCCTCCAGGGCCTCGCTGGAATATTTATTACTACCAAGATGTGCATCGACGGCAGCTCCAGGCAGACTCACGCTCAGACCTTTCTGCGCACACCACCGTGACTCTCCTATTCGTCAAAGCTTCGTGGCGACGTACGCGACGAGCCCGCACGCGGCCGAATATAGGCTCGACGCTTCAGCGCGATCCATTTTCAGGGCTAATTGCTTCGGCAGGTGAGTTGTTATACATTCCTTAAAATTCCATCTTGGCCATCGCCCTACTATCTTAAGCAACCAACACTTTTCATAGTGTCCCATAAGCATCGAGTTGGGCGCCTTAAATCTGCGTTTGGTTCATTCCACAGCGCTAGTTCTGCTTACCAAAAATAGCCCACTTGACATTCTGATCCGAGATATTCATGACTTCATAGTTCAAAAAAGTTAGAGGTTTCACCATTTTAAAGTTTGAAAATAGGTTGAGGTCGTTTCGGACCCAAGACCTTTAATTATTCGCTTTACCAGATGATACTTGCGCGCGTTCCGTGCGGAACCAGCTATCCTGAGGGAAACTTCGGAGGTAACCAACTACTAGATGGTTCGATTAGTCTTTCGCCCCTATATCCAGTTCCGACGATCGATTTGCACGTCAGAAAAGAACTTTGAAAGCATACGTTTGCGAATCAGTAATAAAGTTTTTTTTTTTTTTCAGAAATTATGGCTCAAATGACGACAGACAAAATAACTTGCTTTGCTTGAACGTGGCTACTTCTTATGAAAGTAAAGACAACGACGTACATATAAAAAGTATGTCACTGGCAAGATACTTCAGTCTTCAAAAGTTTGTAATTAATCTTCACATATAATTATGTATGTGTTCGCAAATCAATAACAGAATTTTTTCAGAAACTTTAGCTCAAATAACGACAAAGAAAATAACTTGTCTAGCATGAACGTAACTACTTTTGAGAAAAACAACAACATATGTGCGAAAAATGCGCTACCGTTGGCAAGATATTCCAGCCAAAAGTCTGTAATTAATTGTTACATATAATTATAAGCATGTGTTCACAAATCAATAATGAAATTTTTGTGAAACTTTAGCTCAAACGGCAATCAAAGTAACTTGTCCTCTGTGGCTATTTCGATTGAACAGTTTTCAGTAGATATAAACAGCAATGTAGATTCAAGACAGTATGCATTTAAAGAACTTTCGCACAAATCTGGAAACAGAATAGTGAAAGAATAGTGTCACAAATTTCATCACCTTCAACAGAACTTCAAGAGCGTTCCAGACAAAAAGATGTTCAAATCAAATGGACAAAATCAAAAGGAAAATCACAGATTTTTTTACAAAATGCAGATTGTAAAGTAACCTCTTTATTAGAGAACAGGTCTACGACATCTTCATTGTCATCTTTTAACTCAGAAATACCAAAAGAGATCGCTTTTTGTCAGCTCATATTATCATTACTTTAAAATATGCTTCAATCTGAAAAAACGTAAAAAAAAAGGAAATATTACGAATCATATACGATTTATAAAATTGTGAATATAACTTTTAATTATACAATTATCCCAAAAAGTAATATATTAGTTAGTAATTGTATACACACATATACGTACGTACACATATACTTTCTAACATAATGTACAGAATCGTTCAATTAAATGCAGGTCTGTTTATTATTATTTATTTTTGATTCTGCAGATTTTTTTGTTTTGTATTAAAAAATATAGTGCAATATTATTATACATAGAACAAGTTTAATATAATTAGAAATTTTTATTTTTCTGTAATGCAATTTTCTATCTAACTAAGACGTAATTTATAAGATTTCCTATGACGATGTATAGTAGGGCGACCTATGTTAATCAGACGAAAAGAAAATTAAGTACGAGATTACACGATCATATCTCTCGATATTAAGAAGAATACTAGTTCTCCTGTTATAACTGATCATCGCATCAATTTTGATAACAATTTTAGATGGAACGAAGTGAAAATTTTAGATTGCGAATCTTCGTATAATAAGAGATTAGTGTTTGAAATGATTCACATCAAAAGACAGAAACAAAGTCTTAATAAAAAGAATGATACAGAATCGTTACCTAAAACTTACTCACAGATTATTCAATTTCTTTCTCCTTCTTAACTGTATTCTTTTTCTTTTTATCCCTTCTCTCATTTTCTCTTCCCTCTACTTTATTTCCTCCCTCTTATGTTCTCCTTCGTTTCTATTGTACCACTTCAATCTTTTTGTCTTGATATGGATTTTATATTGTCTCTAAACATCTTAAAAAAATGACGATATATATTTTCAATCCCATCGCATTGTCTAAGAATAGACGACATTTATATTATATTTACACACAATTATAAGGTAATTAGTCTCATTTGATTTAGCTGCTAATAAATTAAATATATATAATTGTGCATCACACAATTTTAATTTGTATTAATAATGATTTAATGTATATTTCTCATAATATTAGATTACTTTTTCTAACATTTTTGTTTTGCTTCTTACTTTGTATTTCTCTTATTAAATTTGATTACTTATTCCTATTACATTTTTACATTATATTTGTACTTTTTAACAGAAACAAATATGTTTGTCTATAATCTACACGCACAAGAGGAATACATGGTTATCGATTACAACATTCTTATAACATTTATTTCATATTGAGCGAGATTGATAATATAATTAATACTGCGATCGAGAGCGAATTACAATTTTTATATATCTTATCTATGTAATATTTCCACTGTTATTTTTGTTTACATTGATAATGATCCAATAGGAATCAAAATGTTGGTTTTGTTTTGTTTATTAAAATTAAAGTTCTATATTTTAACTGTGACATGTTAATTTATTATTTCGAACGATTTCAAATTTTAATTTATAACGATTAATCTTAAGCTCGTAGTTCTTTGTCTTTCTGTTTTTAAAATTTATTAAGCCTTATTACTTTTAAAGTTTTATTTTTCTATTTGTAGCTTTAATTATGAGCACCAGTGTCATAATTTTTTTTTTAATTAATCGCTTTTGTGTTAATATTGTTAAGGTACAAGAGAAGAATCCACTCGATCATACATAATCATGATGATCACAATCATTTACAGCGATCGATGCTTGAAGTTTTTTTATTTTATGTTTGTTGTGATGAATCACAACTAACATCATGAAATACGATTTACTTAATGCTATTTTCTTTACCGTCATTTGAGCCAGTTTCTTAAGAAAAAATTTATTTTTGATTTGTGAACACATGCTTTCAATTATATGTGAAAATTATAAATTTAATGCTTCGAAGCATTCTTTGATTACTCAACGAAGTATTTTTAACGTTAAATGGACCGATGATCAAACGGATTCTTTTTAAATAAAATGGTGACATGATAATTCTGTCATTTCGGATTGTGAATACATACTACAAGATCATTTTTTATAATTTTATTATATATTATATTTGCTATTCTTAATGCCTACATGATCGAATAGAGTTCGAATAGAATTGAATACTTGTACTTAGAATACATACTTATTGTATGTTAATACACTATGTCAATTATTAATTGACGTAAAATAATTGTGTACTTAACATGCGTGAATAGTAATGAGAAATCGTTAAAACTCAATTTAATTTTAATTGACACATGTTTTTCTGCGCGGTGAGAGATTATTTACTACAACAAAAACAATACGTTTTATTTCATTTATTTTGCCATAACTTACTTTTTTCTGTAATAAAACTTTTTTCTAAAACAAAAATGAAGTAAATATATAAATTATTTTTTCAAAGTTTTTAGTGTTTATATTTTTTAATTACTCTAAATCACAATTTGAAAATAAACTCCTTATGCAAAATATGTATTAATATTAAGAATTTTTACTAATTGTCTTCATACATCTTTTACTAAACCTAACAATTCCTGAAAAAATGAGTAATATATTGTGTACATTATATAGATTTACTTTTGATTAGAACAAATATCATGTCTTATTCATACTTACAACTTTTGTATACAGGGTGGGCCATCTATTGGTACGTTTTTGAATTTCGTCGTATGGCAACACCGAACGAGCTACAGACCCGAAATTTTGACAGTTTATTAGTCATACCGTCCGCGGCACGAAACAACATGTTTTCTCTTGAAGAGCGTTTTGAAATTTTAAAAACTTATTTTCAAAGTCAGTGCTGTGTCGCCGAAACTGTACGAATTTTGAAAAGAAATATGGGTCGTGATAGAGCACCCACCGAAGGAGCTATACGCAAATTGGTGAGGAAAGTTCGTGAGAAAGGGATGTTAGTGGATGACAGAAGTGGTCCCAGAGCTCGGACAGTGCGCACACCCGAGAATATTGAGGCTGTGGCCCAAAGTGTGAGACAATTCCAGCTTTGAAAAACAATATTACGACTGTTTTGAGTGAAATTGGCGCCGAGGTAGTCCAAAATGTCATTAATAATTGGGGTGACCGAATGGCATACTGTAAGGCCAGTAGAGGGAGCCACATGAACGAAATCGTTTTTCATTCTTGACGCGGATACTTTTAGCTTCACAACAAAAAAAAAATTAATAAAAAATATCAATGTATGCTCATTTGATCGCATTTTTAAAAACGTACCAATAGATGGCCCACCCTGTAGTAGTGTAGGAAGAGTATATGTTGTGCTTACGAATTCTTATTTAGTTCGCGCGTTTCTGACTATGACGATATGCGCTAGAATATCAGCGCGCTTGCGCAAGAGCGAAAAGGTAGAAGAAGGTGAGGATAGGGAGACAGTTGGAAGATGGCGAGACACGTGTGGTACGACGAAGCGTTGAAGTGCGAATAGCGATTCTCTCCTGAATTGTCGGTGAGTAGTGGACAATATTGCTGGCAACATTTCCATCACTTGGATTAATCTTATTTACTACAAATTTAGGGACTCGTCCGAGGATAAGAGCTGGTGAGAGACAAAAGGAGAGAAAAGACAAAAGAAAAGACCAAGAGACGAAAAGGTGGAGAAGACACGAGAAAGAGAAAAGAAGGAAGAAGACAACATTCAAATCTCGAAGACGTTAAAAATCCGAAAGACATCGAGTGTGCAACTACAAGGTGGCGCAACGACACCAGAAATACATTGGCAAGACTGTGAATGCGTCGGTAACGCCAACATCGAGAAGGCAGTGACAATACGACGCGAGTGAGCGCGCGACAGTAGCGCTGGTAATGACATCGAAAGTGTGGCGGCAGGACTGCACGACATGAGTCGGTAGTCTTGAGTGTACGCGAACAAGATGGTGCAACAACAGTGAGAGCGCGACGGTAAACACTTGTCACATTACGAAAGTGTGCAGAGGCAAGATGAATAATCTCGCGCAAATTGAACCAATCAGGCAAAAGATACGTACGGCGTCGACCGTTGCCGTGACGGCTTTACACAGATTTATTTTCGAAAAGAAAGGTGATCGAAAAAATAGACAAAGACTCAAAGACTTTGAGGGCTTTACTTTCAAGAAAGACACGACGGGATATGTGAACAAAATAGAAGCGGTGCGAAAACTTTCAATCGGTGACCTGATATCCTGCTGTAATATTCTTGGTTTAGAATACGGCGGAAACAGAGAAGAGATAATAACACGTATATTATATGGTTTAATGGATTTAGATACTCTCACGCGTAAAGATAGTGAACAAGACGGTGAATTAGACGAAGATGCGAGTGATGAGGGAACAGCTGACGAGCAAGACGATGAAAGAGAGAAACAAAGAAACAACAAAGAAAGTGAAAATAACCTCGAAGAAAACTACTCTACCAGAGGCAGTCAAGTGAATATGAAATTCGCAATGACATATTGAGACGTGCAAGATTCATTAAAACTTTCACTAAAGAAAAGATACATATCCGAAAAGATACATATCCGGTTAAAAGATGGATATCTGAATTCGAAGATGCGGCTAACCTGTTTGGATGAATTACAGAAGCTAGTGTTCAAAGAAATCATTAGCTGGACCTGCTAAAATGCTCATCAACAGCGAAGGCATTATCAAGTCGTGGAAGAAATTAAAAAAAACTACTCTACGAGACGAATTTATAGACAAAATAAACAGTACTCACATACATGATATGTTGGTCAGAAGAAGATTGAAGAGAGACGAAACGTAGAGGAATATTATTATGTGATGAAAGAAATAGTTGCTAGAGGTAAAATAGAAGCAGAAGCACTCATGAAATACGTGATTGATGGAATTTCGGAAGACGCACAGAGTAAGATCATATTGTACGAAGCTAAAAAGTTGACGGAATTCAAGGAGAAACTTAAAGTATACGAAGCAATTCGGAAGAAGAATACTGAGAGGATGAGAATGAGAGAGAAGAATGCAGCATGCAGAAGAAGACAGAAAAAGCGAGGAAACAACACCAAAAAATAGCGAAAAAGAACAAGAGACAGACGTGCGGTGCTACAATTGCGGCAGTAAAGGACACAAAGCTAAAGACTGCAAGAAGAAAGAATTAAGTAAAAAGTGTTTTAAGTGTCAAAAATACGAACATACTGCAAAGTTGTGTAACGCATCAAACAATAGTGAAGCGGTAGCGGATAAAAAGACGGCGGTAATTAATACGGTTACTGATTCATCGAGCGGCAGAATGTTTAAACAAATCACGATAAACGGTGTGCAGGTTAATGCGTTAATTGATACCGGCAGTCAAATCACGGTAATGCGCAAAGATGTTTACGATAGAATGAAATTAGACAAGCTACGGGGAAATAATATTTGTTTAACCGGTTTTGGAAAAAACGAAGTGCATTCATTGGGTTGCGTAAATATAATTATAGAAGTAAATGCTGATGAATATCCGTGTGTAGTGCACGTTGTGACAAATAAAGCTACAAATTCAAGCGTCATAATCAGTAGCAATTTTCTAGCGATGACGGAAATGATCATCAATAACGACGGAATAACTGTACGAAGAGCAACACCTGCTCAATTGTTAACACAAATCAATATGATCGAAAAGCAACCGTTAGACATTGGTAACGTAACGGATCCGAAAGTACGCGAAGAAGTAGAGACGATTGTTGTAGAATATCAAGTAAATAAGTGTAAGACAACGGACGTAAGCATCGTACCAAAAGACGAAAGTCCTATTTTTCAAAAACTACGACGATTACCGGCACCTGAGTGCGAAATAGTCGAAAACCAAATAGTGGAATGGCTAAACGACGGGGTCATTGAAAAGGGCGTCTGAATACGCGAGTCCAGTAGTCGTTGTAAGAAAGAAGGACGGATCACCGCATGTATGTATTGATTATAGGAAGTTAAATCGAGTCATAGAAAAGTCATCCCTTACCACTAATCGAAGATCTACTAGATAAATTAGAGGATGCGTGTGTTTAGTACGTTAGATCTAAAAAATGGATTTTTTCATGTATTCGTAGAAAAAGAGAGCCGAAAATATACGGCGTTTGTCACCTCGAATGGTCAATATCAGTTCTTGAAAGTCCCTTTTGGATTATGTTAATTCGCCGAAGGTTTTCCAAAGATATATTAATACTGCTTTCTGGGATTTGATTAGACAAAATATAGTGTTGCTTTACGTAGATAACTTGATCGTGCCGGCAGCAAACGAACAAGAAGCGTTGGAACGATTGCGAATCGTATTGAAAACAGCTAGCGACTACAGTTTACAAATTAATTTTAAGAAGTGTCAATTTGTGAAAAGAACAATCGAATTTTTAGGTAGTATAGTAGAAGGAGACAAAATTTACCCTTCCCAAGAGAAAGTCAAAGCCGTGACAGAATACCCAGAGCCAAGAGGATTAAAAGATATTCAAAGCTTTCTTGGATTAACGGATTACTTCAGAAAGTTTATACCTTCGTATTCTACGATCGCGAAATCGTTAAGCGACATGTTGCGGAAAGGGCAACCGTATAATTTTGACAATAAGGCTCGAAACGCGTTCGTACAATTAAAGACGATTTTAACTCAGAATAGTAGTCCAGTACTGAAAATATATCATTCGCAACACGAAACGGAAGTACATACGGACGCAAGTATAGACGGTTATGGAGCTGTACTCCTACAGCGTTTAGACGAAGACAACTCATTATACTCAGTATATTTTATGAGCAAAAAGACTAAAAAAGAGGAAAGGAATTACACGAGTTATGAATTGGAGGCGCTTGCGATAGTAGAGGCACTTAGAAAATTCCGAGTGTATCTGTTAGGAATTGCATTCAAAATAATTACTGATTGTGCGGTTTTTCAGCGAACCATGAGCAAAAAAGAGTTAAGTACATGTATTGCGAGATGAACTTTAGTGTTAGAGGATTTTGATTATATCATAGAGCACAGACCGGGAACTCATATAAAACACGTCGATGCTTCGAGTCGACATCCGGTTATGACGATAGTGAAAAGTCCAATTATACCACAAATTAGAAGTCAACAAGCAAACGATGAAGAGATTCAAGATAAAAAAAATTATCAAAGACAAATCATATAAGAATTACCACATAAGCGGCGATTTATTATATAAATTTCAAGACGGTGTTTATTTGTTATTCCCAGAATGCTAGAATTAGACGATTCACGAGAAAGGATATATGGCGACAAATCGAAGAGCGTATTCGGCAGGAGTATTTTATACGCAATTTAAGAAGTAAAGATATATTGAGTAGAACGATACATTGCCAGTTGCGTGCAGTGTATACTGACGAATCGCAAAGAAGGTAGGCAGAAAGGATATATATAACCCATTCTCAAGCTTGATGTGCCATTACACACATATCATGCCGATCATTTAGGGCCGTTAGATATTACTAATAAAAACTACAATCATATTCTTGCTATTATTGATAGTTTTACTAAATTTATATGGTTGTATTCTAAGACTAAATCTACCACAGCTCGCGAGATCACAAATCGGTTAAACGTTCAAAAACAAATATTCGGTAGTATTCGAAACAAATCGTGACGGATAGAGGCACGGCTTTTACTTCTCAAGAGTTCAAGAAGTATTGTCAGAGTGAAGGAATTGAACACGTGACAATTACCACGGGATTGCCAAGGGCAAACGGACAAGTGGAACGTTTGAATAAAGCGATCATATCGATATTTTCCAAGTTATCAATTGAAGAACCTGCTAAATGGTACAAACATGTAGATAAATTGCAACGTATATTAAACTCCACGTTCAATCGTAGTGTAAATGCTACACCTTTTGATTTACTATTTGGCGTAAAAATGCGCGACGAAACCGATCTGAAACTACGCGAAGTAATAGAACAAGAATTTCGATCGAAATTTGAGGAAGAGCGTAACGAAATTAGAGCTAGAGCGAAAGAACAAATTCTGAAAGTGTAATCGGAGAATTGTAAAACATATAATCTTAAACATAAGAAGGCTACGGAATACCAAGTAGGAGACATAGTAGCGATTAAGCTAACACAATTAGGTTCAAGCCAAAAATTACGAGCGAAAAATTTAGGACCATATCTAATTGAGAAGGTTAAGCCTAATGACACATACGATGTGATAAAAAGTGGATCTCACGAAGGGCTCACCTGTAAGTACTTTTACTTGCGCTGAATATGTTAAACCCTGGAATACAGTTAATTAAAGTAATCAATTTTGTTTGTAAGAAATTAAGTTTGTAAGAATTAATTATAAGTCGGCAATATTATTTTTGTAAGATGTAATGTTAAGTTAACAGTTGGCGTTGTGCGGGACGCACGATTGTGCAGAATGGCCGAGTGTAGGAAGAGTATATGTTGTGTTTACGAATTCTTATTTAGTTCGCGCGTTTCCGACTATGACGATATGCGCTAGAGTATCAGCGCGCTTGCGTAAGAGCGAGAAGGTAGAAGAAGGTGAGGATAGGGAGGCAGTTGGAAGATGGCGAGACACATGTGTGGCACGAAGCGAAATGAAGTGCGAATAGCGATTCTCTCCTAAATTGACGGCCAGCAATACTGGCTCACCGAACATTTCCATCACTTGGATTAATCTTATTTCCTACAGTAGTAAAAAATTACAGTGTTATTGCTTCTTAACATTGACTTATATATTACATTAATCGCAAATTTTTTTTAATAATATGACTGTTGTAAGATAATATGACTGTTTTAATATATATATACAGCCGTAGCACTTAATATGTCTTACACTGTTGCTCAGTTAAAATTCAACTTCAATAATTAATTCAGGATTATATATGAATCTAAGTTCAACAATTCTGTATTGAATGAATTTATTATCTGATATGCCATTTTCTTATTAGGTTCGTACATATCCAATAGTAAATAATAAAGTGATATATCAGCTCGGCACATATTCTTTCTTCTATTCAATCTCTCTGAATTCATTAAGATCTTGAATCAGTAAAAGTATTTACAAGCTGGTACGTCTACAATTATATGTTGCGTCAGGATTCAAATTGCTTACGTTTAAGTTGATACAAGATTTGTACAAAAATGGGAGTATACAGGGTGTTTCTTTTTAATCTAACCAGGCGAATATTTCAAATGCTGTTGAGTTAATAGAAAAATGTGTCAGACAAAAGTTGTAGAGTGCGGAGGGGGACACAAGATGATTAGTTTGAGTTTTTGATGAAGATCAAACTGAAGGTCATTTCAAGGTCAATTTTGATTTTTTTAATGGAATGTAGTATTTTTCATTGCATATTCTGAAAGAGCATAAAATTCTACGTTAAAGTTGTCTGATACGTTTTTCATGAAAATCCATTTTATTGTGGAAATTTAGCAATTTAAGCAAAAAAATTCGTAAAAAGAATCATGCATCAAGTTGTACATGTTCATAAACATTTTTCGTTCTTAGAGTTACCCGGAATCAACGGCGTGGACGTGACGAAAATCTGATCTCATTGGGGTGCTTGATTTACGTGAGTCCCCTTACTTCTCATGTTCGGGGTGCTTGATTAAAGTGAGTCCCCTTGCCTCTCACTACATATCAGATTTCTATAACATTACAGGTGATGTTCAAAAACGTCTCCTCCAACGGCTAGGCACATGTGCAACGCTGAAGTGAAAGCGTCGTTCTTCGTAATATTTCTTCAGGAATTAATGCCATTGCATTACGTATGCGATTCTGCATGTTATCTGGAGTTGTTGGCTTTGTAGCAAAAGCAATTCCTTTCACGTAACTCCATAAAAAATAATCACACAATGTATAGTCTGGTGAATTCGGCCAGCGAATGAAATCATCGATGTTGATCCCTACTAATGGCAGCAAACCCCTCCTCTACTCTGCCCAGGCTGGACAAAACAAAAGGGTATGAACCGCCGTATCATTCGCCGCTCTACAAAATAGAGAGACTGGGGAACCCCGATGTCCTATCCTGTATAGATAGGACTCGAACACCCCAGCAGCTGCGTAATGCGATAAGTGAGGGCACCATGCGCCCTCTCAATCCACTCCAAGTCATCGATGAATGCACCCCTCATCATCGCGCCTGGACCGCTCAGAGGTAGCTCAATCAAGTGACTGTGTTTCGCTATTGAGCGTCGACGCTCGACCTCGAGCAACATTACGCTCGGGGGGGCAACCGCACCATCCCAAGCAATGATATCGCGTCTGCGGAGGTATGATCTCCTGAGTCGTTCCGCAGTCAGGTCAAAGGGAACTATCCCAGAAAGGATATCCTGATCACTCTAAGTGCAAGCTGCCGCTGCAGCTTCCGCACATCTTTCGTGATCACTCGGTCACCCGCAACTGTCTGAGCCAAAATCGGAGCGCCATACAAAATAACAGACATAACTATGTCCGTACATCCGTCTTCGCCGCTCTCCAGGGCCGCCAATATTGACGGTAATGCGAACCAGAGACATTGCTATGCCCCAGGCTTTGGGCATGAGCAGGCGAAAGTGATCTCGGAAAGTCCCGCGAATCCAGGATCAGTCCCAGGTACTTCACGGTAGACCCAATCGAGACCACCTCCCCTCTGATCCGAATAACGGCGCCCTCCGGAATCCTGTCGGCGGTAAAAGCAACTGCCTCCGTCTTCAAGATAGAGACCTTAAGTCCCAGCCGCTGAATCGAGCGTATCAGAAATGTGGCCTCCAACTCTGCTCTCACGCGTGCCTCCTCAAAGGACTCGGCACTGGCAACTATGAGCGTATCGTCCGCATAACAAAGGATCGCGCATCCTATCGGCAAGCAAAGTCTTAAGATCGAATCATATCCTAAATTCCACAGGGCCGGCCCCAAGATCGAACCCTGCGAACTCCGCACGACATCGATCTGTGTGTTAATCGATCCCACCGATCAATGTAGGACAGACCACGATCCGACAAATAACTGTTGAGTATGCACCGAAGGTATACCTGCTTATCTTTTAATGCACCCCTAATAACAGGCCACGGGAGGGAATTAAACGCATTCGCAATGTCAAGTGACACAGCCACAACGACCTCTCCATCCCGTAAACCATCGCCGACACGCTCCCTAAGATTCCAAATTGCATCGATCGTAGAGCGATGCCTCCGGAAACCATATTGCCCGCTCGCTATCCCCCCGGACTCGTCCAGAAAGGCATGTAACTTTTGGACAATAATTCTTTCGAATAATTTCCCCTCGCTTAGCAGACATATGGGCCTGTACGAGGACGGGGAAAGATCCGATTTGCCAGGCTTCCTAATTAAGACCAGCCTGGCTGTCTTCCATTGTCGAAGAAATGCCCCCCCTGAGACATTCTGTGAAGCACCCGGCCCACGTCGGGGCGAGATACCTCATTGTGCTTTTAATAAATAAGCCCGTAACTCCATCTGGGCTTGGAGCTTTGCCAGATTTGATCTTTGCTCCGGCCTCCAAGATCTCGGCCGAGATAACCACAAAATCCTCCTGCCAGTCAAATGGCACCGCGATATTCTGTGAAGAAAGGTCCACAGGAAATAATGTCGCAACGATGCTCCCAACGGTCTCAGGGGGAACGGACTCTCACTTCCACGATCGAAGCGCCGCCCGAATGTAGCTTTTTGAGGACCGTCCGATATGGTGTTCTCCAAGAGTCTCTATCCAAGTCCTCAACTAGCTCACCCCATAACTTGGCCTTAGATCTACTGATCGTCTTCCTAAGGCTACGCCTTGCCTCTCGCAACTCCAAAGTCCCTGTATTTCGGTAGGTAGAGCCCCTCTTCGCGCGCGCGCACGTGTTAAGCGTCTTCTACGCACGTTGCAATTACGGCGGAGTTCCGCAATCTCCTGATTCCACCAGTACGTAAAGGGTCTCCTTGATAGGCCTCTCCTTGGCATGGCCACATCTGAGATGTCGCGTTCTGTCCACGTATTCGGCTTTCGAAACAGTATCCCCAGAGTTGCCACTCCATGCCGTGAAGGTGGCCGCCGCCTCCATTAAGTCCAGGTCAGCCCTAGCAACGGCCCACTTAGGAAAGGCCTTAAGGGTCGCTCTCCCAATCGTGGGTCCATTCAGGGAGGCCCCCACCTCCGTAATCACATATTTGTGATCCGAGAGGGATCCAATTCGGATTCCACGCGCCAAGAGATGATTCTCCTCGAAGCAGCAGGTGATGCTAACGTGAGGTCCAAGCACGAAATTCCTTGCGGAAATTGCACGCACGTCGGCTCCGACGTTTACCAGCTGGAAATCCATCATTCTCAGCCAGTCAGACAGAAGTCCTCTTCTATTGAGTCTACCAAGGTCCCAAGCAGGAGTGCGGGCATTGAAGTCACCCACAATCATGACCGGGCAGCCAGCAACGTCCAACAGCTTATCCTCAAGCTCTCGGAGATCTCGTAAAAATTCACAATCACTGAGACTAGGGCAGAAGTAACAAGAGACAACGATCGTCTCTCCCCAGTCCACCGCCACAAACCTTGCACCTCTCCACTGAGGAGCATGGCACCCTCGACTGGCTCCATTGCCATGTAAAGGCAGCAGAGGGAGGATTGTCAATAGAGGCCAGCCACCGATCATTGTCTGGGACCCGATTGGGTTCAGAGATCGCGACAAGGCCCAGACCCAATTCCTCACTCATCCTGGAGACCAGGTTCTGAGAGGGTCTCGACCTATTCACATTAATTTGGGCCAATCTAGTCATTCAAGTCGAGGCCACGTTCGAGGCCGCTCGAATTACAGAGCAAAAGACTAAGGTGCATCACGTGATTATGTCTCTGGACGCAGAAGCCATCGCGTGCTGCAGAGATCTCATCGCGAAGCCCGATATGAACAAACCATACACCAAATTAAAACAGCGTATTATTGAAAATTTTTCAGTGTCAGCAGAAAATCAACTGCGACAGCTAATAAAAGGCCAAGTCAGGGAAACCGTCGCAGATCCTCAGTCGACTTCATAACTTAAATTCTGACAAACGATGTGACGACGCCGTAATAAAAACTGTGTTCTTTAAACACTTATCACCGCACATTAGAAGCATTCGACTGAAAGCACGGATCTGGACAAGTTAGCCAAAATGGTGGATAAAATAGTTGAGACCGTGGGTGATTCTGCACAGTGTGCCGCCGCATCGTCGTCAGAGTTTAAGCCGTCCGACTTAGAAGCTAAGATCGACCATCTGGCCGCTGATATTGCCACCCTCGCGGCTGAGGTCAAGCGATGCAGCAGATCTCAGTCGAGAGACAAGGCAAATAAAAATCGTAAACGTTCCAAAATCAGAAGCTCTCATATCTGCTGGCCGCATCGTTCTTTCGGGGAACAAGCGCGAGTCTGTAAGGGAACTGAAAAATTCCCGTGCCCTTGGTCAAAGCCCAAGGCTTTAACGGATGGAAAGGCGGGGGAATAGAATCGTCTGCTACCGAGGAGACAGGTATGGCAGGCATCGATTCTTCTGTCCGTCTCCACATCCGCGATCAAGTCACCGGAGAGCTATTCCTTGTGGATACGGGGGTGGAAATTTCGCTGCTTCCCAGCACATACGCGAAGAACAAAACTCCGACCAATTTCAAACTTTACGCGGCAAATAATATGCGTATAGACACGTATGGGCAGTCGTTCCGAACGCTACATTTAGGGATACGCCCGATCACATAGAATTTCTGCGTAGCATCAGTTCCGTACCCGATTATTGGGGCCGACTTGATTGCACATTACGGTCTCCTTCCGGACCTTAAAAGTCATAGACTCATCGATTCACAAAATAATGTGTACGTGTCGGGCATTGTCAAATCGGTTGCCATTAGCACGGTCAAACCCAGTACGAAATTCGCGAGTCTTATCTGAATTTCCGGAGGTCACCGGTTTAGAACAGGCAACTCCGAATTGCAGTAGCGATGTTCGTTATCATATCATTACCACGGGCCCGCCGGTAGCCGAGCGCTCCAGGCGGTTAAGTCCGGTAAAATTAAAAGCAGCAAAGGGTGAATTTCAACGGATAGTCAAAGCCGGTATATGCCGTCCGTCCAGTAGTCCATGGGCAAGTCCCATTCACATGGTACAGAAAAAAGACGGATTATGGAGGATCTGCGGCGATTACCGTTGTCTTAACGCAATTACCGTGCCGGATAAATTTCCCATACCACATTTGCACGATTGCTCCTCCAATCTGCGTCGGAAAGTCATTTTCTCTAAGTTAGATCTGTATCAGGCATACAACCAAATTCCAGTGGCGCCGGAAGATATTCCGAAAACGACTGTCGTTACGCCCTTCGGGCTGTTCGAATATAAATTCATGACATACGGTCTTAGAAACGCGAGTCAAACATTTCAGCGTCAAATCATCGCTCTAGGCGACCTGGAATTTGCATTCATCGACGACATACTCATAGCGTCGACGTCTCTTGAAGAGCACGAAGCTCACTTACGCATAGTGTTACAGCGATTAAAAAAGTTTTATTTACGACTCAATGTAAATAAATGCGAGTTCAGCGAGCAAGAATTAGAATTCCTCGGCTTTATGATTAACAGTGAAGGTTGTAAACCAACACTCAATAAGGTTCAGGCTATTAGCGAGTTTCCAAGGCCTAACACTATAGTTGAATTGCGTCGTTTTCTTGGGCTTGTCAACTTTTATCATAAACTACTGTATAATGCAGCTATCGTTCAAACACCATTAAATGAGTATCTTCGCGACTCACGCAAAATCAACAAACGGCCAATTATATGGACGCCGGTGGCTGAGGAAGCGTTTAATAAGTGCAAGGAGAGTCTGGTCAACGCGACTATACTCTCTCATCCCTCCGACGCAGCCGAGACGTGTCTCGTTTGTGACGCGTCAGATTTTGTCATCGGGGCCGCCCTCGAACAACGTCTGAACGACTCGTGGAAACCGCTCGCATTCTTTTCGCGCAAATTAAATTCGGCGCAACAGAATTACAGCGCGTATGATCGGGAGCTTACGGCGATCGCCGAGGCAATCAAATACTTTTGTTATTTCCTCGAAGGGCGAAATTTCAAGATTGTGACCGATCACAAGCCTCTCATCTACGCGTTCATACAACGTTCCGAAAAGGAATGTTCCGAAATCACTTCGGCAACAGAAACAACTTTCGTTCATCACGCAATTCACCACGCGTATCGACTTTTATTTATACTCCGAAAAAAGGACGCTGTGCCCTTTGTCTAGGATGCAATAATTAATTGCAATGTCACGCGAGATTTATGATTTTTATAGCGTCCTATTGTTGTTAATCTAGAGTGCATTGTTAGCGAAGTTTCGAGAAGAAAAGAAGTGATTTACGTTTTTCTTTAAAAAGGCAAGATTACTCCAAACGGATGACGAATTCTGTTATCCTCGACGAAAATATGGCTAAGTAAACAGATAGTTACTGTGCACAATTAGTTTTGCATGCAGGGCAATCATTGTCAATCGCGAGTCTGATCTTATATAACGCTACCGTAGGAAATTAAGAATTTTATGATTTTTTAAGCGCGACGTGGCGCCTGTTTTCCTAAGATGAAATTATTAGACAGTCTGGGATGACAAAGCTTAGATTTTTACTATTACGTGACTTCGGTGCATTTATGATGTCTTTTGCAATCTTATCTCCTTTTGGGCTTGCATTAAGGTTGTTATTCATTCCGGGTTGATTGGCGTTTACAAGTTTTCGCGAAGCTTTTTTTCCGATCCCTCTTTTCAGTTCTGTCAAACCGTCAGAAGGCTCCGCTCAAGTCTTGCAGGCACCAACCATAGTCGCGACGTGAAACCGAAGAAAAAAATCGTGGCATCTGACGTAACACTTCAGCCTTAGACAAATGTTGGGGTGTGAGAACGCAAGGAGAAGAGAGAGAGAGAAAAAAAAATATCGATTCTTTTCTTTCGACAACTTGATGGGTTTGACTACATGGTAATGTCGGACCGACCATTTAAGTGTTATTTCTTACATGTGCATCCTTTGGTTTTTATTAGAGAAGCAGGAAAGAATAGGACGTTTAAATTCACCTCTTCAGTTCTTTCGTCCTTTCATTTTACAAGTAATATCAATATCCTGGTATACATATGCGCGTATTACACACGCACACACACACACACACATACACACACACATACACACATACATTTATATATATATATATATTTTAATATTAAATATATATTATTTTTTCCTTTTTTTTCTCTTCCTTTAGGTATTGGCAAGTGAATGTTGGAATGTTTAAAAGAATGATTACCTGAAAGTCGCCAACCATCCCAAAAAAAAAGGTTTTTACTGCATCGACCTGTGCAATGATCAAAGGTACTCCCCATCTCCGGTCTAAAGTGTCTTGTCGGTGTGTCGAAATCTTTTGATGCGGTTTCGACACTTATTCTTCCACGGCTTGAC